>NW_026624004.1:32143-73550 GCF_030028575.1 Malurus melanocephalus | reverse complement strand
TTTTTTTTTTTTTTGGCTCAATCACACCAGACCGACTGTCTTTGTCTGTCTGACAAGCGCCATGTTGATATCAACATCCGAGCCCCCACCTGCTGCAGCTGTGAGACCCTGGGACTTGTAGTTCCCCCCTCCCCAGGGTGACGGGGAGACCCGCCGCGCCGGGACTACAACTCCCAGCGTGCCGCGGGCGMGCGGCGCGCCAATAGGGCGGCGGAGCTGAGCTCGGGGCGGACTACAACTCCCGGCATGCTTCGGCAGCCATGACGTTATCTAGGGCGGAGGGGCGGCGGGACTACAATGCCCGTGATGCCTCGGGGTGCGGTGAGGCGGGCAGGAAGGGGGGTAGGATTGTCCCGGTAAATAGCACCGGGGGACGCGATGAAGCTGGTAAGTGCCCGCGGCAAGGGACCATAGGGGCGAGGAGGGGTCTCGACCTTCCCCCGGCGGCGGGGGGGCTCCCGGGGTCGCCTCCGGGCTGCGCAGTCTCAGGCTCGCCGCGCGTGAGGGGAAACTGAGGCGCGGGGAGGGGCGCCTGAGAGAAAAGGGGGGAACGTCATCCTGATGGAGTTGGGGAGGAACTGAGGGATAAGGGGGTGATATGGGGGTGGAGAGGGGCTGAGGGAGTGGCGGGGCCTGACCCTGAGGTGTGGGGGAAGGCGGGAGTCGGCCCTGAGCGGGGAGGGGAAGGGGGGGCCGTTGGCCGGGTTTGAGGTGTTGGATGGGCTCAAACCTCAATGGGACTCGGAAGGAGGAGGAGAAAATGTTTGAGGAGAAAATGTTTCTCAGCCTTCTTAGCCTTAAAAATCATTCTCGCGTGGAGCTTTCCCACTGCACKTGTGGCTTCTGCTGGGCTCCGCTACCAGCGTGAATAAATCCTCGTGGTTTGTRAAGAAGATGTTTTACATTTGCACTGTTATAATACAGGGAGATATTAATAAAAAAATGAGCCTGGAACAGCTTTGCCAAGGGTGCACTTTGCTTCTGACAAGGATTTTGGTCCTGATATTACTGTCTTCTGTCAGAAAGTAGATGACCCATGATATTGGTTTCCTCTCTAGATCTCCCTCTTGAACTGTTTAACTTTCCTGGAAATCTTGGATTCAGGCACTGCCTTKTTTTCCATGAAGAATTTCTGTTTCACTTAATGTGCTGCAGTTCTTGGTCTGGAAGTGGAAAACCCAAATAGTTTTCAACACACCTGAGTATAGCATTTCATTTATTTGATCTGAAGTGACATGATTATTCAATTTAAGATTGTCTCTTGGTTTTGAGACTGAGCAATGTGTTATAACAAAGTTTCATGGGAGTAAATGTGGATTCTGGGCTGATTTGAGACTTTTAGGAAATCACCCTCCATGGAAGTGTGCACAGTTAATTTCAGAGGCAGGTGGTCAGAAAGCTTGATCCTGCTTAATCCTACCTGTGTGATAAGGATCTGTGTGGGGATGAATATTAGCAGTGGGACAAACACTTCGAAGTCAAGCACTTCTGGGTGTGATTGTAGAGGCTGATAGAATTCAATGGGGAAAAAGCAAAAYGGGAAATCTTTAAATAAAGACCACAGTGGAAATGCAGAGCTCTTTTAGAGTCTTGCATAGGGGCAGAGAAAGGGAAGGAGTAGGGAGGAAAAATACAAACTGTCTGAAGTTTGTATTGGAACATTTTTAAACCTGTTTTTAAATTTAGGGACTGGGAATTATGAGGGTCTTCACCTTATATTTTTCTGGAGATAAGTCTGAATCTCAGGGTTTGGGGAGAGGAGTCAGATGCTTTTCATTCTATTTTCTTATAATTTGGGTTGAATTTGGAAGAACAGGGTACAGGTGAGGGACTAGTGGAATATTCCCTGTCCATGGCAGAGGGGTTGGGATAAGATGAGCTTTAAGGTCCCTTCCAACCTAAACCATTTTGGRATTTTGACTCCAGACCTGATTCAGAAWCCAGYGAAAACRTCAGACTCCCACAAATTCAAATATGCTTTGACTCAGGCAAATCTAGGTGCTAATTTCCCCCCAGATTTTAAGCTGCCATGTGATACTAATACTGGAGGAATGCACTGTAGCATTTGTTGGCTTCAGCTGGAATTCAGAGCACTGCCTTTTAGCCTTTTAACCTGCACAATTCTGACTGTTTTGGAGCTGCAGGAGTGAGCCACCATCTGTCTCTGTCCTCTTTTACTCTGCCATCCATGAGATCACCAGAGATACTCGGTGGGAATGGGATTTCTGTGGGGAATCTGCCTCTCCCAGGGCCTGAGCATCTGGAATCAGCCCCTGACCTTGGGCTCTTCGTGCCCCACTGTCAAAATTTYATCCAATTTGCAAAGCCTGTCAGGAAAGCTGTGAGCTGAGCTGGGYGTATTAATGCCTTTTGTGTGTTTTGTGTCTTTTTCACGTGATTTTTTTATGTTGGGACATGAGGCACCTTTGTGATGGCTGCATTTAGCCATAACGGAATAAAGTTGGAAGCAAGCAAATCTCGAAACAAAAAACTTGCATTTTWGTCCAGTCAGGAGCATGAGTGGGATCTCTGGATCTGTTTTAAATAATAACCAGTATAAACTGAATGGAAATTATCAAATTTATAATGTGTATAGAGACATGCATAGTGCAAACACTCCCATTTCTGGATTCTTAATCAAAAATTCTAACAGAGGTGCAGGCCCAGCAATGCCACCTGAGTAAAAAGCTGTACAGAAAATATGAATTGCTTTTTTTTATATTTCTGTCACTTTGCTTGAATCTGGTAGAAAGAATCCATTGACTCCCAGGAATCCACAGCCACWGAGAGAGATGAGTTTAGCTGCTTTTAAAGATGGACTAAAGAAAGATTTTCAAATTAGCTCATAGATGTCAGGGTTATGATCCTACTCATGATTATAAAAAAAAGGCAAGAAAATGTTTCACTGATAAAAGTGGTGATATTTCATTGCCTTTTTTAATTACCAATAGTTTAAAAGGTACAAAAATAGAACTTATTTTTCCCTTCATTTCTTTCTATTTACTTCAATTTATAGCTTCATTTGTCAAAGTTCTGGTCTGGTGAGAACTTAATTTCACATGAGTGTGTTACATTTGTRAATAAACGAACAGAATTCCTCACTCCTTCACCAGCTTGGCTTTACATTTTTTTTTTAAACTTTACTAAAAGAAAGGCAAAATGTGATGTAACTCCTTAATAATTAAGGCTTTGTGAATTTAAAACAAAACTCYCTGTGATATTTTAAATTTAATATTTGGGGCTTAGTAGGTTTTACTATTTAAATACAGTTCAAAGCAGGTTTTTGAGGAATGTGTGTAAATAGACTCTTTGARGGCCGTTAATCCAGACAGTTGCAGTCCTGTGTTAACATTATGAGCAGAGATAGAAAATGAAATTATTAATCTCTCTCTTTTTTTCCACTTGGTAGAGGGAAATATAGAACACAAGCTTAAGGGATAAATGACTTAGAAAAAGACTGGGTCTGTGCATGGCCAAACATGGTATTTTTCAACTTAATTGACCAAAATTTGAATTTAAAAGCTCAAATTCGACCACCTGAAAGTGGCTGTGCTGCCAGGTGCCCAGACTTGGGAGATTCCAGATGCAAAATCCCTTCCACAAGCAGAGCAACCCTCCCGCAGAGGTGGCCACGCTCGACTCAGACATTTGTTTCTAATCCCACGTTTTAAAGCCGACCTTTCTGTTCCCCTCTTATTCTAAGCTCCCGTGCCTTGTTAAATGTTTGTCACTGCAGACAGGAGGTGGCTGCATCTCAATGATGCTCAAGTGCCCCCTAYATCACCTGCTCACCGGCTCATTAAGCCTGCAAAGCCTTTGGGATTCGGATACACAAACCCTTCCATTCAGGTGGGGTTGCCCAGTCCCTTCTGTTTCCTGTTAGTGTTTAGCAAGGCAAAAAGCAGGTGAGAACTTGCCCCAGAGCTGCTGCACATGTGCAGGGGTTGTTTGGGCAGGTTTCTTACCGAAATAAAACTTGTGTTCCTGCAGGGTTTCTCTCCCTCCCTGTCCACCCCAAGTTGTTTTCAAATTTTTTACCCAAGTTTTGCTGGTAGGACAGAGTTTGGAAGAAACTGATTTCCTGGGTTTTTGGGGAGAATCTGTGATTGCTAGAAAAAAAAGAGATTCCACTTGTGTCCTAAGTCAGAAACAGGAGCTTTGCCTTTACTGACCCCTTGGGATCAGAAAAACTGCGTGAAGAAAATCTGCCCCTTAATAGCCTGACATGGGGAAATCYCAATGAATACACACAGTTTCATGGGAATTTGGGTTTTGTTCTGGTGTGTATGGAGCTGTGTTTTAAAACGGGGGGGAAAGTCAATTTGTGGGAGCGGAGGGGCTTTCACTCTGTTCACAGAATCATTGAGGTTGGAAAAGACCTTCAAGGTCGAGTCCAACCTGTAACTGACCCCACCTTGTCACTTGTCCAGGCTTTCCATGGACATCTGCAGGATGGGGACTCCACCACCTCTGTGGTCAGCCCCTTCCAGTGCCTGACCACCTTTTCCATGAAGAAATTCCTCCTGATGTTCAACCTGAGCCTTCCCTGGCACAGCCTGAGGCTGTTCCCTTTCCTCCTGTCCCTGTTCCCTGGGAGCAGGGCCTGACTCTCCCCGGCTGCCCCCTCCTGTCAGGGAGTTGTGCAGAGCCACAAGATCCCCCCTGATCCCCCTTTTCTCCAGGCTGAGCCCCTTTCCCAGCTCCCTCAGCCTCTCCTGGTGCTCCAGCCCCTTCCCCAGCTCCGTTTCCTTCTCTATACACATTCCAGCCCCTCAATATCTTTTTTGCAGTGAGGGTCCCAGAACTGGACACAGGATTTGAGGTGCAGCTTCACCAGTGCCCAGCACAGAGGGAAAGATCCTGAATAACTCCTCCTCATTTTTCTTCCAGTACTGCCTGTCAGGACATCCAACCTTGCCATGCAACGTGCTCAAGTTCAAGTCCACCACCATCATGCTGGACTGTGGGYTGGATATGACATCGACCCTCAATTTCCTCCCGTTGCCTCTGGTCCAGAGGTGAGTTCTGTGGCCTGTCAGCACTTAGGCTGTGTCTTCTTGAGTTGCARTTGGAGTGCTCTGCCTGAAATGGTGTATTGGAAGGAGGGAGGGGATGGGTACAAATGAACAACATCATCTGATATCATAAATAGACTTTGTTCACTTAAAAATTCTCTTTATCAAAATAACGTCCTTTGGCTCGGTAGACGGAAGACATTTTATGGATTTATTGATTGGTTTTTCTAGATAATTTATTCTAAGCTTCAGTAAAGTATTGCTGCAACTGCTCAGCACAAGTGAGGTCACATATCTGTCATCTTTCTGGCTTCTTCATGCAAGATGAGATAAATGGGTGACTGAGATGGAGCCCAGCAAGTCCTGTTTAACCACCATCTTCTCAGGCTGTTCTTCGGAGCACAGAGTAATGCAAAGAAAAATAGCACTCATCAGCCCTTGTTAGTTGCCTGTGTGGCATAATTGTTCCCTTTTAAAAGTTAAATAAATAAAAGGGCAGTGGAGCTGGGCACAGGGTTGGAACAGCAGAGAAACCAAAATAGAGTCTAGAAGAGAATCCTGAGATCAAGACTCTCCTTTTGATTCCCTACTACAAAGTCATGTTTCCCCAGGTTTTTAGACTAATTTGGATAATCAGTTAGGGTGACATGTCTTGTGTAAATGGAATAAATGACAAAAATTAGCAGTTGGAAAGGTGAGAATGAGTCACTTGTAGTGATGGGAAGCAGTAGGAGTTTTGTCAAAAAACATTTAGTAACTTTGATCCACAAAAAGAGAAGTGAGGAACATTTTGGGTTCAGGAAAAGCTTGATAGAGAGTGGGGAAAGGAAGTTTCCTAAGTGACCTGGTGAGGTTAAAGCAGTTTGTCCAGCACTTCCTATGWTTTGTTATTTTTTGGAGAGGAGAGGAAAGGAATAGACAATGTGTGCACTGTTCTGCAAGAACGTGGACTTCAGGTTCTGCTGCAGAGAGGCAACAGATTCCCTCGGAGCAGTGTGGAAGTCAATTTTTGTCCCATTCTATAATGCGATTGCTGACTGCAACAACTGGTGCAGTGATGGATTTTGAACAGATCCAGCAAATTTTGGAAATTCAGGTACAGGCAGAATTGCCTCACNNAAAAAAAGGAAATTGAGAGAGGAACAAGTAGCAAAATGAGGAGATTGAACAAGGGCTTAAGAGGTTCTTTAGAACGGCAGGAATCAGCCTTCCCCTGGGATATGGCAGCTTTGTCTGCTGATAGCAGACCCTGGGAATGAGCAGCCAAATTGCAGGTCACAACCTGGAATTCCCCAAGTACCTCCAGAATGTCGGCACTAAAATGACTCAAACTCAATAAGAAAGGATGTCAGATTTGACCCCTGATGGCCCAGTGGAATTGGAGCAAACACTTGGATTTAAATCCAATCAATCTTGTCGTTGAGGTGACTGAACACCCCTTAGAGCAAGGAATGTCCTGAGCACATGGACTTGGGCAAGTAATTGATCTCCTCTACAAACCAGGTGTCCTGCAGAGAGTTGTGGAAATAAGTCAGAAATGTGAGGAGGAATGTGGCTGCCACTGCAAAGTCCTTATCTCTGTAGTACTCATAGAGTACCATTAGAGATTAGGAGTCCATTACCATGTGGTCCAAATACCTCTGAAATTCAAATGTGTGTTACCAGCATAACACAGGGTGACAGAGAACTGACATTGTCATCAGTTGCCAGGTAAGGTGACAGAAGGACTGACTGCCTGAGGAGTTTGAGCACAGATCTGTCACATCTGGGGTTCTCACCAGCTGTGTCCCTTCAGAACCAGATGTGGCAACTGGAGATGGGCCTGAGTGAGATTTTACCTGAGAGGAGCCACGCTTCTCTCTGCTGTCTTTAGTCCAGAGATGTGGTCTGCAAAGTTGCCCTCAGCTATGACGTGACAGAGGATCTTTGCTATGCAGCTCAATCCCGTGTTGTACCTGGCTTGGGACCCTCCTTGAGCAAACATTCTGAGAGCATGTGCTTTAATCTCTAAGAGATGAAAGTGCTGCAGTGCTTGTGGCATTAAAGGGACTGGACATTTTTTAGGGTTCTTTGCTCTTCAAAAAAAAAAAAAAAAAAAAAACCAGTGCAAAAGTATTTTGATTCCCCTTTGCCCTAAAAATGGCAGTCCCTGTTTTTACCAGCCCATGGAGCATTTGCAGAGCACCTGCAGCTGCCAAACTCTTTATGCTCCTGTACTTGAAAGGAGGTTTGTCAACTGGAGTTTTCTCCCCTGTACCAAAGTCAAATGCAAAATGGTAAAATGAACATGTGGGAAGCTCTTAACCTTTCCTGTCGAGCCATGACACACTTGCTGACATTATTTATGGGACAGTTCCAGCTATTTTGGATTAATCAATCACTCTATTACAATGTCAAAACTATGTCAGGAGGAACTGTGTTGCTTCTTGGCTTCAAGGTAAAGAGTCCTTTCTGTCCTGGGTTGCTTGTTCTGCTTTCAGCCACACACAAGACACGCCTGCTCATTTTCCCTCCCCTGACAAGACTGCTCATTCCTCAGTGGATGCCAGTTTAGTACAAGTTTAGTGCCTTTTCATTATGAATAAAGCAAAATTCTTGCTAGGTTAAATTACGGGGAGTAGAGCAAGTGTATCAGGGAAAGTTTATTCTGCTCTGCCTCGTGCTGCTGAATTTGCAGGGATTTGCAAGGCACAAGCCAGCCTAACCTGATCTTGTTTGGCTTTGAGACAGTGGATTGCAGCCCTCCAGGTGTCTCTTCCAGCCAAGGTTTCTGTCCCCCCATCCTGTATCTGTCAGAGCTGTTGCATATCAGAGTGGTTTGTTCTTGCTTTTTCCATAACTCTTTCAGTGTCACTGCACCGGTCCTACTCAGCCCCCTCAGTCTCCAAATTACCGCTCTTAAATTGTGCTTTTGAACATGTCACTAGGGAGCACATTTAGCCACTTCATCTTTTCGATCATCAGACTTGCTCTTCATCCTCACAAGGGATTGCACTTCTCTGGCACAGCTTCTCTATGACAGACCCTTTGCTCTCACCTCTTACCTTCTGTCTTCACCCCTTGAGTCTTGCATTTCCCCTTTTTCCTTCCATGTGACTTACTGGGATCTCAGAATTTCTTTTATACTGCTGTTAGTCTGAACACAGCATTCCTCTGAGCCCTTGAATCACTTCCTATTTWCAAGATGTTGAATTTCAAAGCCCTTTTGTGTTATAAACATGCCTGTCTGTAGAGCTTAGTGCGCAGCACTTGCACAGGGCATTGCAACCGGGTCCAAATCTGAGCTTGTTGCAGGGTTTGGTTTCAGGTGGGTTCAATTCTTTTGTTTACGCAGCTTTTTTTTTGATTTCTGTAGCTGTGCTTGAGTCTGGGCAGGCAGTGGGTTTAGAGCTAAGTTGTAGGTTCACACAAAAATTAAATGTCACCGTGAAGTATGARTCAGTCTCTCATTTATGGTTGCAAGAAATGCTGCAGCCATTACTGCTGTAAACCCAGGATTGCATTGTCCATCTTGAAATTTCTTTTTTAGCATTTGAAAACACCTTTAAAGGGTGGGTTTTAATTTTTTTTCAATTTTTTTTCTGCTGCTGACTGCTGAGACCATGCAGTTCCCAGCAAAGCCTCCTTGCCCCCTGTGTCCTGTACAGCTGTTGGTGTGGGTCTTCAGGGTGACACCCAAGCAYGAAACCGTGGTTTATGTGGAAATAAAATCCCAACCTGTGTCTATAAATGACTTAGTCCAGAACATCAGTCTTTCCCTGCCACTGCTAATGGGAGTATTTGTCTGTTGTCCTCTGTCCCAGAACAGTTTTATGGTGCTTTTGTGTTGTTTTGAGCACAGAGTTTGTTGSTGCCCTAACTTCTGTTTATTCATCCAGTTTCACCACAGGGAGCTAAGCAGCAYTGAGCCTTTTTGAAATCCTCACCATAAATGACTAAAAACTCCCTGCATGCCTTGTCCTCTTATTTCTTTTTACTTATAAGTGTCATAATCATGATTTGTAAAAGTCATTTTGGTGAACACTTAACCACAGTGAAAGTGTCTGTCTGTTTTATGGAGACTGTTACTTYCCTGAGACAGAAATGGTGTTCTCTGCCTGTATGACACCAAGTAGAAGGTCTGTGCTTTAGCCACTGATAAMGATTYAGTTCATATTGCAATAATTTTTCCTCTTTCTTCCCGCAGCCCCAGGCTGTCCAAACTTCCCGGCTGGGTTTTGAAAGATGGAAGCACGTTTCTGGACAAGGTACTGTAGTGATGGTTGGAATTTTCTTGCCATGCAAAAAGCTACCTGCTGGGTGGGGAGCTCATGCTGCAGGAGCAGTGTTCCACGCTGACTCATCCCAAAGGTTTCTCTGTGTACCTTTACCAGCCAGGATGTCCTTGCAGAGCAGAACATTTTGAAACAAAATGCTAATAGCAACTCTAAGGCTCTCAGGCTTCAGAGGTAGCCTAGATTATAAAAAAAAATCCTCTTAAAATGCAGAAGTCGTCGGTGTGAATATTTTTGTATTTCAGGGAGCTCCATAAAAATAGTGCTTTGCTTTCTTAGAGTGCCTTTTATTCCACAGTCTCACTTTTGTGACACTGAGGCTTCAGAGCATGCCTATAAATGAGGTTGGTATCATACCCTTTTTCAGGCAGAACTATGAGAAAGGGAATGGTTTTTCAGGCAGAACTATGAGAAAGGGAATGGTTTGCCTATGGGAGGTCTCTCAGAGAGGAAAAGCATGGCTTTGGCCTCTTAAATCAACATGTGTTCTGCTGCTGGACATAGCAGGGAGGATATTATCTCCAGCCTCCTGATTCTAAGACACAGAACTTCCTCAGCGACATGAGAGACACAGAATTGCTCTTTTTTCCCCTCTCTTTTCATTACATCAGTTTAGGAGGCAGAATTTGTCTGAGGCTTCAACCAAAACTTGGCGCTGCAGCAGCCAGCTTGATCTGCMATAGGGGAACAATGAACACAAAAATATGTCAGATGTTAGTAAAATAGGCAGATCCATCTCAGATGTGGGCAGCAATAGGTACCAGTGGAGAAAATGCTTAATAGACTGTGCTCTGACTATGTGAACATTAAAGGAAACAGTGATAATAGTTGCTTTTGTAGGGGACTTTGAGATGGACAAAATGAATTGATCTGATTTTTACAGACAAGGGAGCCGAAGATCATAGATTAAAGACCCGATTTTTCTTCTCGTTGGAGACAAAAGAAACTGTACRGGCAGCATTTCTGTTGGTAAAATAGTAACAGCTCTATTCAGAGCACTTGCTAACTGGCAGATGCAGGGCTGCAGAGRCTCAGGCGCAGCAATGGAGTTGCTCAGTTTGAATTCCCTAGAATTTGTGTCTCCTGAACCTCTTTGGGCTCCAAAGAAAGGATAGACTGTCACTGTAGTTTTGCTTGGAATGTATTTAAATTTCTGGGATGCTGCTGCAGTGTGTGCTCGGGAGAAACCTCCAAACTCAAACTCAGTGGCAATAGAAATCATGTTAAAAATTCAAAGGCAGCATCTCTTAACTTCACCTTGACCACTGTAAGTGCTTGGAATGGTAAATTCTTTGACCCATGCTGGAAAAAGGCAAGGGAAGGAGTCAAAGGGTGGTTTTTTATCATGTGGGGTGGACATTCCTGTTACAGCACTCAGTTATAAAACTTCAGTCCTGSAGAGGCATTGAAATGTGCTGCGATCTACTTTTAATCATTTTGAACTCCCTTGAGATGAGGTTAGGAGACTTCTGCCACTAGATGTAATTGCTCATTCRTTATTAGTTGGCAGGTGCACTGTAATTATTAAGAATGGGATTCAATCTTTAATTCTGTCAGTCTGAAGCTGGCTGAGACCACTCGCTTTGGGACAGAGAAGCGTCCACAAGAGAAGGCAGGGTGGGTGGTAGAGAGCCTGGGAGTTGTGCTAGGAGTAGAGTTGGGAATATTTTGTTCCACATACCCTGCAGAATGTCACCTTCCATGTGACAAAGGTTATTGATGTCAACCTTGCAAAAGAGGAAGAAAACAGGGGATAGAGTTTAACAAAAAGTGCCATGTGGAGGTTAGATCCCCAAACGTTGTTTCATCAAATGCTCTGAGAGAGGGGCTAAAATTTATGTTTTGGTTCCAATAAGGCAGAAAAGGTTGGATGTTATTTGGAACCAAAACTAAATTTCAAACTTGCTTTCCTAGTGGTTACCAGGGCTCTTTGCTTACCTACCAGAGTGCTGTCTCTGTTCTTCCCAAGGAGGATCTGATCCTTTCAAGTACCAAGCAGCCTCATCTGGCATGAAAACAATTTCAGCAGATCTCTTACACCAAATTGTATCTAAAAGGGGGATAAATGTCTTGTAACTGGTTGGAAATTACCTGTGATGAAGAAAATGTTTGGAAAGTCCAAAATGTGTTGCCTTTGAGTAACACTTTTGTATTTTTGTGTCTCCTCTGTTGGTGTGGTTTTTTACAGGAGCTGAAGGACTGCTCTGGCCACGTGTTTGTAGATTCTGTGCCTGAGTTCTGCTTACCAGAGGTGAGTTTGTTCAAAACTTTACTGAAAAATCTGTCTCCATTCAGTCACATGGAAGAAACTCGTTAATTTGTTATCATTATGAGATTCCTCCTAATTTATGAATACTCAGTAAATAGTCCTGCTGAAACCTCTGTGTTGTTAAGGTGCCTCCAGGATCTATGACACTGCGAAGAGGATGGAAACAACCCTTTTCAACATTGATTTTGGGAGATGTGGAAAGTCTCCTGGAGCAGATGGWTACCTCACACAAAAAATAGGACTGAACTGTCCCCTTTTATGGGCTTTTCAAAGACATCCTGACTGAGCTGRGCTGAGTCTGTCAGGATCCATGTGCTGATCTAGATAAGGGCAGGGCATGAAGGCAGGGAAAGCTGCTTGTCTCTAACCACAGATACAGGACATGCCCAGTGRAGCTCCCTGGGGAGCCAGCTGTGGTTAAGGCAGGTTGGATTCTGCTGGGCTGCACTTCTGCCTGCAGCACTTTCAGGTTAAAAACTTTTACTGCCTCTTTGAGGGAAGAGCTGTGCCTTCAGATCCACTGGCATGGCTGCAAGTGGCTGCTCAAGCTGGTTTTTACTGGAATTTCTGGATTTGTGGGATTAAAAAAAAACAAAAACCAAGACTATTGAAGGTGTTTGGATTACCTGATTGATCAGGGGAATGTTGTAGGAGAGCTGAAGATGGAAAAAGCTGAGCAGAGAGTGGTGGGAATGAATGATGAGGAGCAGTATGGAAATAGCACCCTCGTTCCTCAGTGTGCTCAGTGTGATAACCTCAGTTTTTTCATTTCAGGGTGGGATGTTTTCATGTGTTTTTCTGTCTTTCTAAGACAGAATTGCTTTTGGGCAGCAATTTTTTATTTCTCCTTTCTGCCTGATCTTGTAGACAAGAAGCACAAAACACCCCTGAAGGGTTTTCTGTTTGCCAGGGTTCTGGCAATGGTGTTTTTGTGTGTGGATCCCATGGAACTTCCCTCTGGCATCACTCTTGTCATTTTGATTCTTCCAAACAAGTTGGCAGCTCTGGTACTGGTTTTGGCAAATGATTCCAACACAKTATGATTATTCCAACCCTAGTGGAATGGTCATAATCCAATCACATCAAAGAAGGCCAACCCAAAACCCTAATAATTCTGGGTTCTTGTGAGCCTTTTGGTTACTGTCCTGTGAAATGGAGGGATGTGGGAAGTAACTGTGTGTGTAGAAAGTGCCAATATGGCCCAGATCTTGGGAAGGACAGGRTTTATGTGCTGGATTTCCTTTGGAATGATAATCTGCTGGGGTTTAGGGTGCTTCAGCCAGGCTTTCTGGTTCCTTTGGGCTGGAAAACACCCAAAAGTGTAGCTCTAAATAGGACAGACAGGGAGTCACAGCTTCATTTTACCCCATTATCACTGCATGAAGCTGCTTCCCAGCAGTTTCTACAACCAGAAGATGGCAACCAGCTGCACATGTCACCACTGTAGGGAGTTTAAAAATGTCCTCTCAGATGTTTCCCAAAATTCCCAACAGATGCCACATCTCCATTAGCACTACAAAGAGATCTGCTGTGACACCCAGCTCACACCTTGAGCTCAGCTGTCTGCAGGAGGTTCAGGAATTATGGCCAGCTGAAAACAAAGTRGAAATGTTGCTGCTCTTTGGCAGCACAGGCCAAGAGGGAGCTTGTGTGAAAGAGGCTTTTACTTTGTCTCCTTCCATGCCACTTCTTTTGAAGAAACCTGTCTGCAGAAGCAGTTAGTGGGAGAATCTCGGTATGGCTTCCAGGAACACCAGTGCCAAAGCAAGCCAAGATTTGGATCTGAGCCAGCAGCCACAAGGTGATAAGAGGCTGTCTCTGGCAGCAGAGTACACTCACACATGTCAGAGTGCAGGGTGCAGCCTTCTCTTTGCTTGGCAACCTTCTGCTCTCTCACTTCACATTCAYGAAACATTTTGAAGCCTCTTCAGCTCAAAGGCACTTTAGTGAGATCGCCGCAACCAACCCCAGGGAAGGTTTTACTTTGTTTTGGTTTTGAYACTGTTTTCATCCTATTAGTAAATGCATCCAGGGTGCTGAAATGTGGCATCCTTAAGGCTGGAAAGTGGTGTTGTGTATCCTCCTGATGGCTCTGCTGGGCTGGGGTTTAGCTCAGGGCTGGAGCCCCTCTGCTCTGGAGCCAGGCTGGGAGAGCTGGGGRTGTTCACCTGGAGAGGAGAAGAATCCAGGGAGAGCTCAGAGCCACTTCCAGGGCCCAAAAGGGCTCAGAAAGAACAGGAGAGGGACTTTGGGCAAGGAATGGAGGGACAGGACACAGGGAACAGCTTCCCTCTGCCAGAGGGCAGGGTTAGATGGACTATTGGAAGGAATTCCTGGCTGTGAGGGTGGTAAAGCCCTGGCACAGGCTGCACAGAGCAGCTGTTATTGCCCCATCCCTGGAAGTGTCCAAGGGCAGACTGGATGAGGTTTGGAGCACCCTGGGATACTGGGAGGTGTCCTGGGTGGAGCAAGTTGGTCTTTAAGGCACTTCCCCCCCAAACCATTCCAGAATTTGGTTCTGTACGGTCCAGACACAGCTGAAAACCAAACCATGGACAAACCAAGCCTTGGCAGGAGCAGGCATCAGCGGATCCTTTGATCCYTTGCAGGGAGTGTGCTCCTGCCTGGAAGCCCAGGAAGATAAAAGATGCCCTATCATGGATCTGAGCAGTGATGTCCCACCTCCTGTTCTCAGCTTGGAGATCAGGCTCTGCCATCAGCTGTGATCATGGATTGAAACCATGAACGCTTAGTGAGGAGTTAAGCAGCTTGTCACCAGAGCACCGTGTCAGCCCTCTGAAAAGCAGACTGACCTACTTTCCTGCCTTTTTTATTCAAATTGCTGGACCAAGCCTTGTAATCAGATAATATGTGCTTGATGAGTGTTGAATTCCATTAGCTGCTCTATAATAACCGAGTTAGAGGTCAGTAATCTTGTAAATTTCTGACTTGACACCGTTTGTGTTATAGCATTACCAGTAAATATTTCTAATTAAAATTCCTTTAACAATGTGTGAAATCTTTCACTCTCAGAACTCTTTAGTCTAAACTGTTGCATGCAAACACATTGGACCCACCCATGTATTTTGTCGTGTCCTGTGAATGGGCTTMATCTCCTGCTGTAGCAAATGTGAATGATAAAGTTGCCAAGCATTTGCTTTGAGAAAATATGAGAATTATTAAATTACAGTAATTTAAGGTATAATTAATGAATTTAATAATATGTRTTATTATTTACATATAATATTGTAATTATTTTACATTTTATTATTATGATGTGTAAAATATATATTTTATATTATTATGTTACTATTCTGTGTAAAGTATATATTTTRCATTATTATRTGTAAAATACAACCTTCATTCATCTCTCTCCTGGGGTACAGTATGATGTGCTCCATAAAAAAGTATGAGACAGTCTAAATCACTGCTGCAGAAGTTTTGGTGTCTCTTCTTCCCTAAGGAGGTGCAGGCATCAATTCTTTGATAAAAGTAAAATAATGACAGATCTCATAACAGCAGCCATTTCGTCACCTGAAAGACAGACAAACCCAGGACAGGGTTTTCCTTTTCAAGTTAGAGAAGGGAATAATGTTAGGGGGTTTTTAAAATAAATCTTGTTAATTTAAAGGCAACRTTCAGCTGAGACATGCTTTGATAAACCAGTTGCATTCTTGCAATATAAAGTTAAAAAAAAAAAAGAGAAGTTTTTCTGCCTTTGCTTAAAATGTATGAAAGGGTTACAAGTTGCTTTTCTCTCCTCTGTTTTCAGACTGAACTGCTTGACCTCTCCACAGTGGATGTAATCCTGATCTCCAACTATCACTGCATGATGGCACTGCCCTACATCACAGAGTACACAGGATTCACTGGAACAGTTTATGCCACCGAGCCCACCGTTCAAATTGGCAGGTAAAAAGCCCSTTCATATTCTCAGCTTCTCTTTCATCGCTGCTGAGGAGAAGGTGTAAAGGACAATGTGGGGAGGGGAGTGGTGTCTGATGTTCCAAAGAGGCTTTTAGGCGGGAGCTGAACGGGAGCCAAGTCCTTAGTGCTGCAAATGTGTTAACTCCATGTTTCCCAACCTCTGGAGCCATCAACATTTCCAGCAGGTGCTCTGTGTTGAGTCCAGGCTGTAGATCTGGGACAGTAGATCTTGGGTGGGCTGTGACACCTCGAGCAGCACTTGCCAAATAGGCAACTTCAGACTTTCAAACACCATGGATCAAAGAGTACTCCTGCTCCTCTCTGCTCCCCTCAAACAAAAAGAGTCTTTCCAATAAGAAAATTGGACTTGTTCCCAAAGAAGCTGTGGCTGCCCCATCCCTGGCAGTGTTCAAAGCCAACTTGGACAGGACTTAGAGCAACCAGGACTATGGGAAGGTGTCCCTGCCCATGGCAGGGGTTGGAACTAAATGATCTTTAMGGTCCCTTCCCACCCAAACCACTCTAGAATTCTGTAATTCCATATAACCACTCTTTCCTCCACTCCATGGAAAGRAAGTTAAGCTGACTTCATCTTAAATGACAGTTGAGATACATGAGCTCTGAACTCCAGAGAAGTGCTAAGAAAAATAGCAGAAATAGGAGATTGAAGGAGAAGCTATAAGATCTGACAGTGCAGTCAAAACCAGAATAGTCGTCAAACTTGGCAGTTTATTTTTACAGAATTGTCTTGTTGAATGGATGGGTCAACACCAAACACTGCAGGTTTGTCCCTTGAAGCCTAGCTGGACTTGTGCTCTGTTCCCAGAGCAGCTGCCACATTCAGTATTTAGGAACCAGATTAGGCCCTGCTATCTGGACTACTCCACTGAAGGTCCCATGCAAATGTTCCATGCAAGAGTAATTCCCCCATTGTGTGAAAACAAACAGAAACCGAAGGCCCTTGTAGGTGAAAGGAATTGTGAAAATATGAGTGAGTTGTAGACCTCTGGGCTTTGCTGGTCCAGAGCTGGAGGTAACAAAAAGAGTCTTGTGGGAGAGTGCTCTGGGGTGGTTCTCCCCATCCCAAATCATTCCAGATGCTGTCCTTCTGCTCCTGCCTTCAAGGGAAAGCCTGCACACAGTCACAAAAGCTGTTTAATTTTAGGCAGTGAAATCTGCAGTGACAATTTCTAAAGGTTGACACATTTTTGTCTCAAATATGTCCTGGTAGAGATGAGGAGAATTCAACATGCTTGCCTTCCCATAGTGATAAACAGGCATCAGCTGAGGAATTTCCATTGTATATTTTGTCTCCTTCCATATCAAAAGCAGTCAGTAATGAAGAAATTATCTTGCACTTTCCATGTAGCCCATAACCCAGTGGGCCAAATCCCCTCCTCTGTTGTAACCATGCAGATGGAATTAGAAACACTCCGTGGAGAAACAGGGGTAGTGCTGGTAATGGCCTCTGCGGGAAGAATCTCCTTCAAACTGCCTGAGAGTGTTACAGTTTGTSTGGTATTTTGGAAAGATTTGGGCTGAAGTTCTCTCCTGTGTGAGAAGAGGCAGTACTCATTTAGGTTTGATTTATGTTTTCAGGCTTCTCATGGAAGAACTGGTGAATTCCATTGAACGCGTGCCAAAGGCCCAGTCTGCCTCCATGTGGAAGAACAAGGAGGTACAAAGGTAAGGAATGAGTCCTCAGGAAACGTGGCTATCCTAAACCACCAAATTTGGGATTCACTGTAAGGATGGCTCAGCTCCCACCGTTTGGGATTTGCTGCTGTGCTGTGATTCCTTAGGTTGATTCTTTCTTTAATTATTGCCACATTGCTGGTTTTCCAACCTCACAAGTTTTCTTTTTTGGAGAATCACTTGGGAACAGCAAAGCCTCCCCTGATATCCCCTCACACAGTTTGGCTTCATGATGGTAGGTAAWACCAGCAGAATTTGGTATTACCAGCATAAAAAGTTGTTGAAATGAGAAGGCAGTTTAAATTTAATGATACTGCATTGGAATAATTTAAATGGTATTTACATTCATGTTTGCTGACATACTGAGARAGTCAAGACACAGCTGCTGGAGGTCAGTGGTGTTACCTTTCTTCCCATCTTCTTTTACACCTGAACAGCAGAGGTGAGGTTTTTGGCTTTMCAAGGCTTAAAAACAAATTAAAATCTGAATAAAAAAGATTATTTGGAAGCATTGTGTCCCTTATTCCAGCTATACATCAAAACAAGATGCTCAAAATTGAGGGCTTTTGAATTCCTGTGGAATCTAAAAAATTATCCATACAGTTTACTRATTACAGCTGATGCTTTCCTTGGGAATAAAAACAATTTTAGGTGCACAACATGTTCCTTGGAGGAGACAGTTTTGTTTTTAGCACATTTTAAAGATAGGGTTGGTTGATTAAAAAGTTATTTTTAAAAGCTGCTTTGTGCATTTTTAATTGATCTCCCATTTTATATCCTAATTCTTAAGATGGCTTGATTTAGAAGTTTCCTAAAAGTGAGTTATTTCTTACATTAGAAGAGCAGGTTTGATATTTTCCAATATCACAAAGCAGACAAATGAAAAATCCARATTACCATGGTTTTAGCTGTATATTTTGTTTCCCTGGTGAATTTAGGATCAGTCTCTGCACTGCAACTTTCCCTCTTCTGAAGATGAGTAGAACCCGGATGTAAAGCAAAATTAAAGACATGAAAGTTTAGCAGGATTTTCAGAATCATGGGTTTGTTTTTTTTTAATTTTGGGGTCCTCTGGCCTGCCCAGAACCACTCCTGAAGCTCCCAGTGTGTGGAGAGAGAGGACTGGAGCCATTATTCCTGTCACTGCAGGCGTGTTTTGTATGCATGGTTTAAAGGAGGATCATATATCTTGCAGCTCATATAATGTCACTTTCCTGGTGGTCGTATTTTAGGAAAAGTGCTGTCTGGCACTTTGCATGCTGCTGACTGTTCCAGAGGAGAACACTGAGAGGGAATCTTTGTTCTCATTCAGCTGCTGTAGAAGGCTGGAGCCTTTTTTTCCTTGAAGTGGTGTTTAAAGTACATGTTCCTCTCTCCTGTTGCTGRATTTGTCCCCCAAAACTCATAGTTCCATCATGTGGCTGGTAAAGGGGTAACAGGGAGGTAGGAAGTACTGAATTAAAATTTAATATCATAAATTTGTGTATTGTAAACTCTGCTGGTATGAGCCAGTGTTGTCTTTGAGCTGGAACAAGAGGACAAATGTGAACTCCCTCTCCAGCTCTGCCCCACCTGTGCTCTGAGTTTCCCCCTTCACCTCCCTGTGCATCTGTAAAACAGCTCCCATGCAGCACAGAGGTTACACGGGGACTGTAATTAATGTTTGCAAAGTGTTTTGAGATTCCTGGTGACAAGTGTCACGCAGGCATGAATAGAACTGATGATTAGAGCATGTGAGCAAACATCCACTGATCCACAAATTAGCACCTGGCTAATGGCACATGCAGCCTTGGACTGACATCCGTTAGTTAACAAAATGTGATCTTGATGAATTGGGGTTTTTTTTTCCTACTTAGCTGTTGCTAGCACAGAATACTTATTACTTCTGAGTCTAACTTTAATTTTTCTGGCTGATCAATCCCCATTACTGCTTTACAGTTCATCTAGTTCCACTCCAAACAGTTAGTATAAAACACAGAGTATTATCATCTTCATTAGATAGAGCATTGGAGCATTTTAAATGCAAATACTGTATAAAATATAATAAGTTCGTTAGAGTGGTTTACATTTTTCCATTATCAGATCCAGTCTGAACTAATTGCTTAGCCAGTGTTATTGCCACTGGGTTTTATTTCAAATGAGCATTCTCGTGGAAGCTCTGTAGATGTCTTTCACACTGATTGTGATTAGGGGGATAAAGAGGAAGTTTGCCTTATCATAGGCATTTTGTTGACTTATTGTTTGATGGTTTCCTATATATTTTCAAGTGTTTGAAACAGGCTGTTTGCTGAGGTCGAGCAGGGCACGAGAGAGGCCGTGGGCTGATGTAGTTTGATGCTGCCATCCTCCTGTCCTTTCAAACAAGTCTGGGATTTTGTGTCATACACTAAATGTCACCTTTGCATTGACCAGGAGGGACTGTCTGTGCAGATCCCAGTGAAGGATTCAAATCCCTGAGATTTGCAGTGTGAATTTTGGATCCTCAGCCATGTGGATTCATGGTACTTCCCTGCTTGTGGCTGTCCCAGCAGTGCCCTCCTACATCTGATTGTTGTGAGGTGATCCATAACAGGATGTTACCATAGTATTGGTAGATTTACTCCAGACCACAAAACACCCAAAACTCTCTGCAGAGATTTTAGAAATTAGGATGGCAGACTGAACACTTCCAGGGGCACATCTGAGGGACCAGCACCTCATTGTCTCTGTGCCATTCAGCCACAGGAAACCACTGCAGACTGGTGCCACAGGTCTCTGCCAGGGATCAGAGTATTTCCAGTGTAGACACAGAGTCAAGGCTAAGARAAACTTCCTTCAATCACCAAAGACAATTCCATTCTCCATTACCTGGAGAAATAYTCTCCTCTTCCCAGAAGAGAAGCTCCTGAAAGCATCCAACACTAAATGCTTCTTAGGGTAGGTTAAAGGCTTTTACAGGCAATTTGCTTCAGTGCACTGGTGGACAACTCTCCCCATTGTTTGTCCTTTTGTTGCTTACGACTTCCCAAAAAAGACCTTGAAGGCATTGTTTRTTTCCTGAAGCATGGGTGCTTTCAGCCAGCATGTGCTGGAATTACAGTTATCACTCTGGACCTGTGCTGTGSTCTTGGCAAGAGCTGCCCTTAATCCTTTCTTCAGTATCTTAAATTATGGAGGAGTTCACTGACCTAGTAGATATAACAATAAATTAAATTCCTTTAAACAAATTGATCAAAGAAACTTGACCAATTTCCATAAATCTTTGGAAATTGGTTTGAATTAGCCTTTGATTTAGCATTGGTTTAATATACAAAAAAAAAAAAAATCCTATTCTTCTTGCACATTTGGCAGCTGTGCTGCTTCCTGCCTCAGTTCATGTTGCTAAGGAAGATTTATTTCCCAGAAGTTAGCCATCCCTCTTCCAGCCTGTGACATTATAGTTCACTTCTTCCCTTGACAACGCCGGCCAGCTGACTTGCAATGTCTGTGAGGAGCAGAATGGATGAATCTTACTTTGGTGTAAAACATCTTAAATACTTCCGTGGAGGGGATTTCAAAGAGCTCTGCAGTGTCAGCTCATGTATCCTGCCAGGGCACTCAGGAGGGAAGTGGGATTGAAGGCAGGGAAACTGAGCTGCTCTTGTAAGAGGCCAGCAGCAAAAATCAGGGCAGAGCCATCGCTGCTCATAGTCTGATACCTGCATTTTAATCACCACATTGTTTCAGATCATTAGGATATTATTCAAATTATTATTATAAGAAAAACAGACACTTATCTAAGGTCCCAGTCCTCTCTACCAATGCTGGAGATGCATTTCATGTTGACTTCTCAGATCAGCCAGCATCTTTCATCAGTGGTGAAAATATCCCAAGAGTTGTGATAACATCTTGGTCACAGCTGCTTCTTTGATGCAAGGGCTGGACAGAACAGCAGCTGGAGGAGAGCAGTCCTTGGGCTGAGGCAGAGTGGGAAACGTGGCTCTGCTCCTCAGCAGGCAGAAAATCTCACTCCTCACTTTGAAGCACCAGGGATGTTTAAAAGAAAAAAGGGTAAAAATCTAAGATCTGGAGAATATAGAGAGCTGTTAAACCTGTCCAGCAGCAGCTGTTCTGGATCCTCACAAAACATCCCATTGGTGTTCACAGGTTGCTGCCAGCCCCGCTGAAGGATGCAGTGGAGGTGTCCATGTGGAGGAAGTGCTACACCATGCCAGAGGTGAACGCAGCCCTCAGCAARATCCAGCTGGTGGGCTATTCCCAGAAAATCGTGAGTACCTGGACAGCTGTCCTCAGGGCAACACCAACAACTGTTTTCCAGCTCTTTTTCCCCTTTAGATCCTGTGTAGGATCTAGTTACCCAAGCCTAAGCAAGCCAGAATAATACTGACTGGCTCTCAGTCAGTCTCCCAGGAAGAGTTCTTGTTAGGTGAAATCAGGGAAAATCCATTTGTTTCTCTCTTCCTTGGGGAGGCCAATTTTAAGGCGGCGTGCCTTGAAATTTGGAGCTGATGGCTGGCCCACTGAGAGCTGGGAGGATGCAGGGAGTGAATGTATCCTCTGTCTCTAAGCCACATCCCCTTCCCACTCCCCTATCTCACTTCTGGGAATCTTTTGAGTGCTTTAGCCTCCACTTTCTTTCGTACTGTAAATTAGGGATTGTAAACAAAACCTAATGGTTCGATGTGAACTTCTGAAACTCCTTTCCCAGGGCTCCCAGCTAACAGTTATTATCTGTAATGCTGTTGACTTTAATCCAGTGTAGTTTCCAGAATGAACTGAACCAACARTTCCATGGTCTGTAGGTCCCTTATGGTTGTAGGCAGCTATGGGCCATGATCCCGGTTTGTGAGCTGTGATACCCGGTTTTGTTGCACAGAGRTCATAAGAAATTTAAAAATGGGTTAAAGTTGTGACTCCTCATTATCCAGGAGTTGTTACTCTTTATTTCTTACTGTCTTCACAGTGTGGATGCATCTCACCTGATTTTAGATCCGTGCATGTGAGCCAATCATTTTTTTTATAGTTACTAGGAAAAAACCTCCTTTTTTTTTTCTTTCCTAAGCTAACTTTTCAAACAATCAGACTTTAGAGCCTTGGCTTACAAACTGTGAGAGATGAAGGCCTCTGCCTTGTTTTGCAAGGCAACCAAATAATGTGAAATACTAGAAAAATCAGGAGTATTGCATGAATCAATTTCATTTTCTATTACTCAGTAACCAGAAGGTGGRTCACATTAGGGAGGTCTGTACATGAAGGCTTCTTTCCCTTTCTCCAAACAAGTAAACCATAATTCTGGGTACAGATAAAGGAATACACTTCCTAATGACACCTGGAAAGGAGGCAACTGTCAGGCTGCTTACACTGAAACTAAAATATGAATTGAGTTTGCAGGATGCTGTTGCTAAATCACCAGAAGGTAGCAYTTAAAAGGAAATAAAGTTAGAAAGTGAGTGAGTTTGTTTTCCACAGTAAAATTAGTAACCCAAGCAGAGTTTTATATCAATTGAGAAGTATCTGTCCTTCCTTGTCTCCTGCTCTCTCCGGCCAATATCAGTTTAATTTAAAGGAGAGTAGAGTCTTCAAAGCTGAAAAGCTTTGGATTGACTTCTTCAATACAGCAAAGGCAGGCAGAGGATCAGGACCCTGGCTGATTCCTTCATTTTGAGGTATTGTTCAGTGTGAACTYAGATGCCATAAAATCCACATGGAAGGGAGACTTCATGGAGGCCCTGCCTCAGGAAAAGCTTTTCTCAGAGCATGTGTCCTGTTGGACATGGGTAGGTAAAACCAGCAGATGTAATTCTCAGTAAGGTTTTCAGCAGCAGAACTGCTTTTAAATTCATACAACTGGGGAGAAAATGACCTGGTTTGACTTCTTTTGGAGCTCTCTCAAGTTCATATCTCTCACTGTGTTTCAGGAGCTGTTTGGTGCTGTGCAGGTCACCCCTCTGAGCTCGGGCTACGCCCTTGGAAGTTCCAATTGGATTATCCAGTCACACTATGAAAAGGTTTCTTAYGTTTCAGGATCTTCTCTGCTGACAACACACCCTCAGGTACAGCCCCTGACTTTTGTCAGTCTTTAGGAGGAACTTTTGCTCAAAAAATGAGGGGTTATTCCAACTTGGATCAGGTTTAAGATAGAGGATATACTAAGGTAACTGTGTTATCAGTGGCTGGACTTAATGGGCATTGATAAGATGTACCCTGATAAGTGACAGGTATCAGTAGTTACTAAAGGAAAGATAACTAAAATTCGTTGGTATTGGTGATTTGATGTTAACTAAAAACTGTGAAATTGCTTTTCATTCTAAATAGGGAATTTTCAACAGAGTTGAACAAAAGAGCATTAGTGTCTTTTTTTTTAAAAATCCATATTTGACTGAGGAGTCTTCACAGACAGTTCACAGACTGCTTTATATCACTTCTGAAACATCCTTCCTTGGGAGAAATGATAGCTAACTGGCTGCCAACTTTTCCACCCTGCTCTACTAAGGGCAAAGTCTTTATAGTGCTGTAGATGTAATTTCCAGTAAATTAATTCTCTCTAGATCCATAAATTCTTAGTGCGAAGAATGGCTCGAAGTTTGCAGTGCCTGCACTTCAGAAGTTGTCAAAATAGTTAAAAGCATTATTGCAGGAGGTCTTTAAAATTAATTTAGAAGATGTATCAGGTTCTTGATCAGTAAGTAATTTCCCCCAAGGTGGGTGTCTGCTGGAGAGCTTTGCTTCTGAGCATCCCTCACTTAAAAGCTGAGAAACTACAGTAGATAAATGATCCTTAATAGTAGGGCCATCCTTAGATGCACMAAATGTATCAGAGCCTCTAAATTTCCATTTCTCAGCAGCCTCATTCCATCGTGGCCTGTGCTCTCTTATCCCCTCCTGCACAAGGAGCAGCAAGATTTGACAGTGTGTGAATGGAATATTTCTGTGAGGAGAAACTTTGCCCTGTAAGAAGTTAATCTGGTGACTGAGAATGTTTTCTCCTCATTGACATGAAATGGTGATTCAGTTTATCAGGTCAGGCTGGYCATGCTTCATCAGTTCCCAAAGGTGAAGGTTTCTCTGGAAGCTTCTGGTAAAATCCCATTTTAAAGGAAATTACTCCCAGTGGCAGGGAATGGGGTGTGGTGAACTGCTCTTTGGAAGGAGTAGCTTAACAGTTAAAATCCCATTCAGTTTRTACTTTTCTTGTTATTTACCACATCACAGATGTTTCCCCAGATCATCATTGCCTTGCATTTGCTTCCAGATGTTTTTTGAAGACAATGGATAGTTTTTGTCCTGGGGTTAATCCCTGAGCACCAGCACAGGCTGCTACAATCTGGTGTTCCTGTATGGAGGTTTTGGGAGCTGCCAACCAGCTCTTCATCATCTCTTTGATGTCTGACAGACCATATGTAATGATAACAATATCTTGAGTGGCACACAGTCAGAATTGTGAGCAACAAATCCGTGCTTTATCCTCAGGGAGTGGGAAGTTCTTCATCTGACCCATTTCTCTGTAGGATGGTGGTGAAAAGTTCATAATGAAATTCCCAATTTTTTTAGCAGGTTGTGAAAACAGTCACTGTGTTTTGTTTTWAAAAGGATGTCCTTTGAACATATCCAAAGCTTCTTTTCCAGTGAACTGGGAGTTAGGCCTGGCACCATTAACTCTTCCCTGTTCCTCTGGCAGATGGTTTCCATCAAAATTTTGCCACCCCCTCTCCTGAGGCTGGAATTGACACCGTTGCCACTGAAGTGGAGAACAAGAGTTGACAGCACAGGTTCAGAYGTGTCACTAAAAGCTTTTTAAGACATATTCTTTACATTAACCCACAAAAATCAATGCAGGCCCTCTCAGTGCAATGGCAGCTGAAATTATGCGGATCTAATATGCCATAATCATTATGTACATTATCACAGGCAGATTCCATATGATTTTTTATTGCATTATTGGCATTTCATTTTCATGGACACACTACGGAGAGTCAAAGATGGGGATAAATCTCACGTGTCAGGTCTGATCCTACAAAGGGRTGCACAATGTGAACTTCTGTCAGARTTGCTGTGAAATTYCCCTGCATGTTTAACAGARCAAGGTCCTTCTCAACTGCTTCAGRAGGGCTCTGGAGAGCTGTGAGCAGGGGAATTGACCTTACAGTGGTCTTGGAGGTCGAGCAGAGGAAATCTCTTCATCTGTCTCTTCTGGCACAAATCTTTCCTGGTTGGTGAGACTGCAGAGGGTTGTTTATTGAGAGTAAATAACCATAAAATACCACACAGCTGCCAGCAGTTGCCCACTTTTGCTTGAACAGTAGCTGTGGGAAGTGCATCCCAACCCTGAGTGAGGCTCAAAGTTACCTTTTCACCATCTGCAGAGAGAGAAGTGGGTTTTACCTTATCAAGATTGGATCAGGCTGAGTTTTCAGTATCAAGAATATGTATTTAGTGTCACATTAAAGCATAATTTCTGAATATCTACTTTGTGTTTGCTGATGCAGAGAAATAGGTWTGCATTTTCATTCTGCTTTGATAAAACACCAATTTAAAACAAGGTAGGTTTCCACAGGTGGAGGAATGCTCAGTTTAAAGTGTTTTTGAAGTGGTGACTGTATTTATGATGTCCTGCCTGGAGAGACTCTCCCATTCCTGATTTGATTTCCCTATGCTCTGTTCCAGCCCATGGACCAGGCYTCTCTTAAAAACAGCGACGTTCTCATCCTGACGGGGCTGACCCAAATCCCCACTGCCAACCCCGATGGCATGGTGGGAGAGTTCTGCAGCAACCTGGGTAGGTCACTGAGAGAAATCTCCTGCCTATTTTATCCTCTTATTCATGGCTTTGGGTGGGAAATAATTCTGAGATTCCTGGAATTGAATAAGTTGTCCAGCTATAGCTCCTGGCATAAAACTACCTGTTTAGATTTTACAACGTGCTCCTGATGCCATTAATACAGTAAGTGCTTGGAAAGACACAAGTTGTACCTAAAATGTTTTGGAATGGAACAGGTATAATGAGATTTAATCATCTTCTGCTCCTGGTTTGGTCAGGATGTCACTTGGCTGCCAACAGGCTACGTGTTGCCTGGCCTTTGGATATTGTTCCCAGCTGAAATATTACTATTTCCTTCCTGTGTATCAGCCAGAGTAAAACCTTTACGTGCTGCTTTTTTATGACTTTCAGTTTTGAAAACAAGCACATCTGCTTCCCTTTTTACACCTGACTTTTAAATATATCAAAAGCAAACAGCACAATCTCTGCTTAAAAAAAAAAAAAAAGCCAAGATATATTTATAGACCCCCAGAAATATAAAACCTAATCAGATGCTTTCACAGCTGGAAAAGCTGATAATTGCAAAGCTGTGGTATCAGTGTGAATGGCAGCATTTTCCAGCCTGTTTGGAATGTCACATCCAGTGCTGTTCTCTCCTTTTCTCCCCTTCCCCCTGCTCAGTTCYTCTGTGCTCTCACCCTTCTTTCATCAAACCACTTTGCCATGTCTGTCCTGCTCCATGTTGCCTGTTCTTTTAGCAGAGATCTTGCCTTTATTTTAAATTTACTACTTTTTACAAATAAAACTAAAAAGTTTGTGATAGGAAGATCCTGACAAAGCTTACAAAAAAAAAGTGAAAAGACTCAATCAGATTAAATTTCTGGTCTGGTAGAAAGTCTGGTGAGCAATTTCTGGTCCCTGCCCATGACAGGGGGTTGGAACTGGATGATCCCTAAGATCCCTTCCAACCCAACCCATTCAATGATCCTAAATATCTGTTAATAGAGCACATTTGGGCATTTTATAAGAATGATAATCATGGGTTTTACTGAAGATCCTCTCTGCCAACATCCTGGCTCCAGCAGAGACTGTGAACAGATGCCTGGAGARGAGTAGGAGAGCAGGGTGAGATTATAGGATACTTTCCTCTCATAATCTTTTAAGTATTTTTATTTCAGGAATTTCCTCAATTGGACCTGATTATGTAGTTAATGATGTCCAGTGGATTCATTCAACCTCCCCTTGAAAGCTGTGTTAACACCTGTGACTTCCTTTCCTAAATGTGTGTTTTTATGTGTGTGTGTGTATTTAATCTGTGTTTTCATTGTTTTTAAAAATTTTTGTGAATTTTATTACCCTGTGAGCTGCCACAAATCAGCTGTGGTGACCTTGTTTTGGTAAATCCAGATGTGCTGCCCTTCTCTGTCCCTCCTGAACCTTCACAGGGGTCACTGTCCCCCTGACAGATGGTGGCAATCCCCTCCTATCAAGCTGAGTGAATAAGAGTGAAACTGTTAATTAAAATGTTTTTAAAAATTAAAGTGTTAGAGATGTAGCTGGGCCAAATCTGGATCCAGAAGYTGACTGTGTATAAATAAACGTGTTACATGTGTCAGTGCAGGTGGGTGTTTGCCTGCACAACTTGTTCTGGTTTACAGAAACATTCTGAACGATTCTGGGGGTTTTACAGATCCTCAAGGCAGCTTCTGTCTTGAATGAGACAAACTTAGAGAAATGAGAAAATTACTAAAGACGAAAGGGAGATTTTATTTAAAATAATCCCGTTGTAAGAATCTGGAATTTGAGGGGTATTTGCCAAAAACCAGCAATCTGAAGAAATTAAATAATTCTATATTAATGCAGTTCTAGGGTTGTCTTTTACGTGACACCAGCTGTATTTACCTACCCAACATCAGKAAATGAAAATAGAGAATCAGTTTTCTTTCAAATATGTAAAAAAGTCCAAAAGCAATGCATTAATGGGAGAAGTTGARTAGATAAGCTGAGCACAGCAGTTTTCATCTGTTTTTTCCTATTTCCAGAATGCTCAGGGCATTGAACAAGCAGCTTAGAAACAGCTAGGTAACAACTCTAAAGCAGACCAAAATTTACCAAAAAATGTATGTGAGGAAGTACGAGCATGTTTGTGAGGGAGTGAGGTGATGCACAGAAATAAAAGTGAGAAAATTTCACCTCAATCTCTGTTTCCATGCCAGCATTTGGAGCTGCAGACCCGATTCCCAGGATTCCCAAGGCACACACAATTTCCCCCTCACCCTGTGGGGTGTGAAGCACTAACACCACACTCTGTCCCACCCCAGTTTACCCCAAACTCCGTTTTTTTTTCCCTCCTCAGCACTGCAGCTCGAGGAGAGCAGTTTTATTTCCACATTGCCTTGGGCAGCATCAGCAAAGCTGCCAGTCTGTCTGTGGGGACAGTTGGTGATATTTTGTGTGAGCGTGAGGCTGTGTGTGTTTATAGAGAGCAGAAAAGAGCACAGTTTGCTTTTTAGGTGCCAACTTGACCTTGTGGTGGCAGCTGTTGGAAAAACGAGGATTTCTCTGTGAGTTGTAAATTGAACAACTCGTTCTGGAGCTAYTGAAGGAGACTAAATTTAAAATGCCAAGATTATTATACAACTTTTATCAACAGAGAGCATCCATCAGTCACCGAGATAAATTGGGCTTTAAACAGCTTTCAGAGAGATGTGTCCTTTTCCTGACAACTCCAGAAAGTTGTTGTAGTGCTGCAGAGAGCCAGGTTGCACCTGCTGCTTGTGTAGAAAGCAAAATGCTTGGAAAGGTTTTCCCCCTGTTCTGCAGAAGCTGGGAGGTGATTCTTGTCCCTTTTTGGATTCCTGGCCTGGTGGGCACCTGGCTGGAAGCATTCCAGGATTGTGGAAACTGCCTGGATTGTGGTTTTATATCAATTATTACTCACCAGCTCTGTAGTTCTGCTGGGGATAGAAACTCAAGCTGAATCTCCTCCAAAACTTTKCTCTCCATTATTTCCTCTGTGACCCCAGGAATCTTGACCTTGTGCTGGTTTGCAGCAAAAAAAAGCTTGAGGTTTCCAGAGAACCAGTGGGGAAGGRAAAATCGGGAATTCGGGCTGAACTGGGTTTGGCATGGCCAGGTTTTGGTAGTGTGGGGCTACAGGCATTATTTCTGTGAGGGATTTCCAGAAGTTTCCCCCATTCCAGCTGGCTCCAGRATGGACCCAAGGCCTTCAGAGATGGTGGTGGCACCTCTGGGATAATTGGAGAAGGAGACAGAAGTTACTGAGCAGGAGCAGTGGCAGCCAGGGAAGAGAGGAGTGAGGATATGTGAGGAATAAYATACATAACATTAATTACATAGCTCCCAGGGCCAGGAGCAAAATTTTTAGGTTTGGCATGGCCAGGTTTTGGGATTTTTTTTAATGTCTCCATGCAAATTCAGGTCCTGGAGCCAGAGCCTCAACTTCCACCTCCAGATGGCTTTGAAAATGTTGTTGTTAATCTCCTCATCCCTCTCTTCACATCCTGTTTACAGCTGGGATAGTTTGGATTTGCCCGTGGGAGTGGGATAATGTAACACATTGCTGGGATGTTTGGGAACATCTCGAGTTTTAGACAAATGTGAACTGTTGCTGTGCATCTTCACRAATATTTTGATGGTATAGTTTGTATATGGCCTGGAAAAACAAATCCACTACCTTGCAGTTGTATTTTAACTGATGAAAAAGGGGCCTTTGATCACCAGTTGTTGATTGCACTGTGTCATAGGCAGTGACTGCTACAAGGAGTAAAAATACTGGAAATGCATGTGAAAAATCCTRCTAGACTGTGCATCTCCCTAAACTCCCCAAAACTTAAACATTCAGCCAGAAAAACCTTCCTTGAGGAAGATTTTGCCCCATGTAAGTGGGGAAAAAAAGGTCTTTAAAGTGCTAAATCCATACTGCAACAAAGCTCAGCAAGAAATTGAGGGGGTGCAATATTTGTGTTTTCAGGCTCTTSCACAGCTTTCTGTGGAATGCTTGGTGCATCATTTTATTGCTGCTGCACTGCAATTAACAGCAGTGGATGGTTTTACCCCACAACCACAGGTGAAGTTGCTAATTGAGCTGAACAAAGTATTTCTCCTTTCCCAGAAGGTGCAGCATTTTTGTAATYCATTCTGCCAAAAGAACACAATGTTTGCTCTGCTTGCTTTTGCCTTTGTGCTCAGATCTGTCTCAATTACAGAGTAAACCTATTTTTCCTTTTTCTTCTCATTTTTATCTAGTCCCATGCTGTCTGCAGGTTTTAAATTATTCTTGTTACATGGAAAGGACAGAAATATTTCAAGTTTTTAAAAAGGACGAACATTCCATCACCCATTTCTAGCTCTGAGGGCTGTTTGAAATAACCACATCATCTTTTCATCTGAAATCCAAGCACAGAACAGCTCACCCTGTGMAGTGCTTCAAGCTGAGACCTGGGAGGTGTTGTCCTTCCCTTCWGGGGGACAGCTAAGGGATGGAGCGGGGTTTATTTTGATGGTGAGGTGGTTTTGATGCCTAAAACATGGCTCACCTGAAACAGAGGCCAGACAAAGTTAAGAGAATAAAGCAGACAAATTTAATCCAGGCCTACTGGTGCGTTGAGGGCAGACAAAACCTCCTCCTGAGGCTACACCCAGAATGGACCCCGAGTCACAAGATATTCCCCTTTTATAGGTTCTGTCTCATTAATATATTGGGCCTCAATTCCCCAGTGACACCTTCAGGTGATGATGTCAACCACCCCAAACCTGCTCCCCCAAATTCTCTGTTGTTTCCATATTTTGGGGCTCTGAGGCAGTGAAGTGTCCTTGGATTTTAAGCCCAGAGAGGAATTGTTTTATCTAAAATGGGAGAGCAGCTTTAGCGCTGTGCTAGAGAAGTACAAGAATACAGATAGATGAAAATACAGAAACTAAAAATCCTAAGGCATCAGTTTGTGTCACTCCTTCATCTTCCTGTGCCAGTGCACGGCTGCCCTCTCYTGTCAGGAGTTTTCCATGTGCTTGGGCTGTCGTGTGCCCCCAGCTGAAGGAATAGAATCGCTCCACTGAGCATGGAGAAGGCAGGAAATAAATCTAATGATCAGAGGTTTTCTTCCCAATTCATGTGCATAATGTGCTGTGCTAATTCATGCAAAAGCTGTTTTTTTTCTATAAAATTTGGGTGAAAAGAATTTATGACAGGTTTCAATAGGAGCCCAGTGAATTGATTTCTGTGTTGTCTCTCCCTCAGCCATGACGGTGCGGAATGGAGGCAACGTGCTGGTTCCCTGTTACCCCTCTGGAGTGATCTACGACCTGCTCGAGTGCCTCTATCAGTACATCGACTCTGCAGGGCTCTCCAATGTCCCCTTTTATTTCATCTCACCTGTTGCCAACAGCTCCCTGGAGTTCTCCCAGATCTTTGCYGAGTGGTAGGTGATCAAAGGCACCCCTGTTGCACCCTCAGCTGTGGCAAGAGGCCAGGTGCAGGTTATCTGTACCTGACAGATTCTGAAATACACCTGGTTAGGATTGTGAGCACGTTCCTGGAGTCACCAGGGGGTGTGTGTGTGTAAGGACATGTTCTATAATTAGGGAAGGATCATTTCCTGCAGAACGTGCAAACTCAAATAATCTCTGCTCTTTGCTACTTACACTAATGAGTAAATTATGTTCCTGACTTGAGTGAGTTTTAGCTGTGCCTTAGCTCCCAAAACTCTACCCTGGTGTCCCTGGCTAAGCAGAATAKAGTTTTCAGGCTTAATTCTGCTGAGCCGTTGCAAGAAAAGGTTAAGAGTGTCCTGGGTTGCATGAGGCAGAGCAGAGCAGACCCCGCAGGTCAGAGATGGGATCCTGCTCTGCTCAGCACTGCTGAGGCCMCATGGACAGTGTTCTATCCAGTTCTGGGCTCCCCAGTAGCAGAGGGATATGGGATTTCTGGAACAAGGCCAGCACATGGGGCTGAGGGAGCTGGGACTCTCCAGCCTGGAGAGCAGGAGGCTCTTGTCCTTGTGCAGAAACACCTGATGGGAAGTGATGAGGATGAGGGATCAGTCTCTTCAGCCCACTGGCAGAACAAATTAAAACAGCTGAAATTCCATCAGGGTAKGGGATTTAAACTGCCAGAGGGMAGGGATAGATGRRGTATTGGGGAGAAATTCTGTCTTGTGAGGATGGGGATGCCCTGGCACAGGRTKCCCAGAGCAGCTGTGGCTKCYYCTGGATCCCTGGAARTGTCCAAGGCCAGGTTGGATGAGGCTTGGAGYAGCCTGGGACAGTGGAAGGTGTCCCTGCTCATTGTGGATGGRATGAACTTTATGGTCCCTTCCAACSCAAACCATTTTAGGATTCTCTGATTTTTGAAATGCTGGGACCTCTGTGCAGAGGCTTTGCTGTGGAGACATCAAAATCCAGCTGGACCCAATCYTGGRTAAYSTGCTCTGGCTCAGAGTGCTTGAAAAGGAGTTAAACTCCATCTCAGGAGATTCCCTCCCAACCTCAACCATTCTGTGATTCTGARCCCTGGAAAGGAGAACCAACCACTTGGAGCTCTTCCCAAATTMTTAGAAATTGAGACATTTTAATTGACATTGCTCTAAAATATTAARTACAGTAAGGTAGCTTTTCCCTTCTTCCTCTCCAGATTTTGGAGTTCAGGAAAGAAAAGAGGTCCTGGAAATCTTGTGTGAATTGATCCTTCAGGAGAATTGTAAAGAKCATTGAAATCTGGTGAATTTACAAGGAAATGGAGGCAGAGGTTGAACACCTGTAAAAAGGAGGTTTGGGGTCAGAACTGTGGTTGATATTTAGGGATTCCAGCCTTTAATTTTACTCTTTACTCAGCTAAAGGAAATGTCTTGCTCTTAGTATCCCTTAAACTTTATCAAAATTAGTTTGACCTAGGCTCATTTCCTTTTAATGAAGTGCAAGTATGAGCCAGGCAGTGTTTCCCAGAAAAAGCCACCAGGATAGTGTCACTGCAGATGATTGCAACGTCACCCAGACCTCTGACAAACAGCTTTTTTTAGCTGCTGTAATAGGATGAATCAGGWGGCTGGGCAGAGCTCATCAACAGCTCTCAATATCTCTGTTTTAAAGATAAGTGATTGATGGGAAATGCCAGGTCACAGTGAGCCCTGGGCCRTGGGGAGAGGCATTTTACCAGCATTGTAACTGCAGTAATAAAATGCACAGGGGGATTAAATTACCATGAGCAAGAGGACCAAAGCACTGCTGATAAGTGGGATGAGGCAAGTGGAATTTTTTTGTTGACAGATGATTTGGCTTTGCAAAAACTCCCGAAGTCTGGACTAGGAACTGTGGATGTTAAGGTACAGATTTGTCTCCAGCAGCAGAGCTCTGTTCCATCTGCCTTGAACCTTCTCTATGTGCTCCTGCTGTAACCAAGTTGTTGAGTCCTCTATTCAGAAAGACTCGAAGCCAACAAAACAAATTGTTTTTTGTTTGCATCTGATGCCTCAGATCCAAACTGGTTTTCTCCAGGAGTGTAACAGTAGATGGCAGCAGATGCTGCAGRATGTGCTGCACTTCTAACCCAGCTGCTTTCCTTTTCTTTTAAAGGTTGTGTCATAACAAACAAACAAAGGTGTATCTTCCAGAACCTCCTTTTCCCCATGCTGAGGTGAGTAAACCACGATCTTGTTTACTTTCTGCATCACAGTCCACAGCACTGGAGCTGTTGTTTTTCTGAYGAGCCCTCCTACAGCTATTTAAGTTTAGTTAAATTTTTCATAAAAGTGCTGTTTTGCCTTTGCTCTCTGTGATGAATTTGGGAGCGTGGGGAAGGACTGAACGATGGTGTTCCCTCAACTCCAAAATTACCCTGTTTATAGCAGCCTATCACTTCCACAGGCTGGCCTGGTTCACTCCTTCCCCCGCAGAAGGAGATCTGGTGTGGGATGTTTGCTCTTATCAGCTGCAGCCACCAGCATTCCCCTTGTCCAAGCAGTTGATTTCCAAGTCTGTGAAACTAAGAGCTTGTTAGCAGAGACAGCTTAGTCATGCCAGCTCCTTCCTCCCTAACTGAAGCAGGCACCGTGTCTGCTGCAGGGGAAATGGTATCTTGGAAGAGAGATTTTAGATCAAAATTTAAAGTTTGCAGCACTCGGTGCTGTCAGTGGCAATTTTAAATGGAATTACTTGAGCGCCGTAGTGAAGCAAAGAGGAATGAGGCTCCTAAATTTGGAGGATTTCCTGCAATGTGTGGTGAGGGCATCTTCCCTGCAACAAAATCRTAATTTGAGGGGAAGTTTTAGCCAAGCAGATGTTAAATAAATGTGGTGTAACTGATACCTTCAGAGTTATCTCACGTATCAGGACAGGAAAGTCTCCCCTGGGAGCAGGTAGTTTTCCCAGTGAAGTAAACAAGAGGCAGAAACAGGACTGAGAATTTTAGCTAAATCCTATTCCTGTAAGACACTAAACCACTTAGGCACGGAGGAAGCTTCCTCTTGTAGGTGCTATGGTGCAAATTGATAAGATGTGCAGAGTGGCCGTGGCAGGTTTGAGAGCCCAGAAATTCAATGCTTTCACAGACWTTGGGTGTTTTTTGCCTCTGAGATACCTCATCCAGGGACTTTTTCTGAAAATTGCCATTACCCATCATATCTATCATCTGTAGGTGCTTCAAAGGCGTTGCTGGATGTAGGATCTGACCAGGAGCCCTCACTCTTTCCAGATCCTTGAATGTATTTCAAGCAGGATGTGCAGTGAATTATGTATAATCTGTTACCAAGAATAATGTGGACTGCAGGGCAAGCCACCTGTGCACCGCTTATTTTCTAACCAAAAAATTCATTCCCACTGATAAATCAATTCAAATTCTCWGAGTAYGAGGCACTGCAGCCTTGTTGCTRGCTCTGCTTTCTGTCTTGCCCTCCWTCCCTGCTTYCTGGGGTGTCCTTGTTGATCCTCAGTGTCATTGGATTCACCGACAGCCATGTKCTGCTTCACAATATTCCCTGGAACTGGCAGATTTAAGTGAAAACCCATCCAAAAACAAGAAGCCAAACATGCAGCTGTCAAAAACTGGATTAATTAACCCATCTTATATGATGGGTCTTTGTGTTTATAGAGTGATAACTCTGTCCTGTAATTCCTGGGACGTTTTATATTCTCGCAGGGCCTGTTGATAGSGAGATTTTGCCAAATTATTGTGTGGCTGTTGAAGCAGCTTTGCAAGAGCTGCTGTGTGCCTCGTGTGTAGATCAGGGTAATTATGGAGGAAAGGCCTCACAGCAGTGGATCACAGATCTGAGGCAGGAACGTGCCCCTTCCAGCTGCAGGATGGAACATCCCACAGAATATCCATGCCAGGACCCCGGTGCTCAGCACGTGCCTTGGGTTCCTCGTTAAATCTCCAAAAATCTCACACCTGACCCCGTGTTTCATTCACACAGTGTGAAACATCCATAAAACCTCTTCCCAGCACAATCCTGCGCCTCCACAACCCCCTCTGAGRCAGGAGCTTTGCTTACTGGCACTTCAGGGGATTTTTAATGAGTGTCAGAAACAGACAGTGAACGATGGTTTCTGTTGGAGAGGTTGTTAGTGGAGAATTGCTTGGCTTTTTTCAAAGTAATGGTAGGCTTGTGCAATGTAACCTGTGCTGAAATTGCCCATCATGAAAAGATGTGCTTAACTGCTCAGTTGTTGGAGGAAAATAGGGAATTACTCAGACATGCCTCTTACTTCTTAGGAAGCATTAATACATGCCTGGCATGATACATCAGAGAGGGACAGGCCAGGAAATAAGCTTCTAATTATCCACAGAACAAGCCCAGCCCAGCATGATGCTGGTCCTGAAATTTGATGTTSCTGTTAGTTGTATCAACAGCAAGATTTAAAAACAAAGAAGGCAAAAAATCCCCCAAATCCTCGATGTTGTCCCTTGCAGCAATGAGTTCCAGCAGTGCCTGATGTGTAGTATAACAGACTAATTCCTTCCTTTAATCAGCTCTGATTATATTTGGCRTTTCACTTAACTATGCCTTTATTATTGTCACAAGAGGATAAATAAAAGCATCTTCATTGTCTCTACAATTACTATTTTTATTTCTCCTTACTCTCTACACACAGTTGTTTGAAGCTTTTGCATTCTCTCTGCATGGAAATTTTCCACTTTTATGATTTATGTTGCGTGTTTTGAACTCGYTCCTTGTTCTGCTCTGCTGAATAAAACCAGACACATGTTCAGCTCTGCAGAGAACCCAAAGCATTTCTCCCCCCTTGTTTAATTCCACTTTAATGGAGCAGTAGATGTTCATCTTATCTCCTCCTACACAGTCCTGGTACAGTTCTAGTGGTGGCAGTTTGTTCTCTGAGTGAACAGGGAATTCTTTTCCCTCTGTTAGGAGCAAGGAATGTGGCCTGAAGTATTTTGGGTGTGTAGGGATGGATTTGGACATCATTTCCTGCTAAAGTTAATAGAAGTGGAACATCCAGATTCTTGCTGAAATCTCTCCTGCTGCCTTTTAAGTGGTGCACAAACTGAAAGAGCTTCTTTTTAAAGGCATTTTTGAGGGAAGAATTGCTGTGATGCTGTTGGATGGAGTTGGGATTTGGAGCAGGGCTGCTGTGCCCTTCAGGTATTTCCTCTCAGGAGGAAAACCAGGGAAGTGGAGGAAGCTTGGGAAGCTCTGTGGGTTCCTGTCCCCTGTGCTTGAACACGAGTGGCAATGCACATTTTCACCAGCAGATATTGTGATGGAGGAGGAGGAGACCAAATTGAAATAACGCTGCGAGCTGCTACAAAGTTCCCAACTGGAGATCCCAAATATTTATCAATACAACAGGCTGGCAAGGCAGGGGTGGCTTTCGTTTCCAGGATCCACTATATCCAAGGATCAATTGCCTAAAAAAGCTCAGATTTAAGCTCCTCAATGCCTTGCTGAAATGCTGTGGAGCAGAAAGCAGTAATTTGTTTAGCTTAGAAGTGTTATTTTGGTATCCCACAACCAACATGTGGTGTTTTACCAAATTCCACAGGGGAATATCCCATCCCAGCACAGCCACAGATGAGGAATTAAGGGTCTTTTTGATCCTTTTAACAGCATCCATGGATTGTACACTCTGCACTATCCCTTTGTGGAGGTGGAGGCTTTATAAATGAATGGCTCAATTGGTGGAGCTGAATTGTTCCTCTCTGTTCGATCTTTACATGGACAATTTCAGGCTCTAAGATAAGTGAATCCTGACTCCTCTTAATGCCTGCAACAATAAAATTTGAGAGGTAATTTGTATTGATCAGTATTTGCCGGTGGAGGAAGAATTTGGATTTACTGTGCTCTTATTAAGGATTCTGTTAGCAGCGTTGAAGAGAAATGGCTGCAAAACCCCTTTTCTTCWGACTCAAAAAAGAGCCAGGGTGGGACTAATATTGATTCTGTGGTTTTAAATACCAGCATTTGTCTTCYTCATYTTTGATTCCCTCCTCCTTTACCAGTTCCTGCATAACACACTTCAATAAATACCTGGAAGCAGGTGATTGTTTAGAATTATGGTTTGTCCTATAGGATTGTATAGAATTGTGCTATAAATATTATCATCCARGAGTTGGACTCRACCATCCACGTGGGTCCYTTCCAACTCTGGATATTCTGTGATAGAATTAGGCCYCTGTTAGTGTTGATGTGATGGAGGTGAAGAAATAAATGCATCTCTCATTTCCTGATAGGAGCCACATCTGTTCCAGATTCTGGATACAGAGCACACACACTCAGAGTAAACAGCAGTGTATTTTGGCTCACTTCAACAAAGGGTACACAAAGGCTCTGGAGATTTATCCTGTTTATAGCAGCAGTTGCTGACCCTGTAAATCAAGTCCACAGCTTTAAAGGGAAGCAGAACCATTGGGGATTTCAGAAAAACACAGCTCTCACTCTCGATTCAGTACTTTACCAGCCTCTATCTCTTAAGCTTTCAGTCAATAGTGGTTCTTTCTGTAAAAAGATGCTCTGAATGTTGCTTCTGCTTTCCACAAACCAGTCCCATGGTGGAAATAKCAGCTGGCCCCGTGCCAAGCATTGGTTTTGGCCCAGGCTGGAGGTGTGACCATGGCACAGCAAATGCTGTCATGTTTACACACCCCATCTCATCTGGAGACATAAAAAAACCTGCACAAATCATTACAAATTCAGTCMCTTTAATGATTGGTGAAATTTCGTTGGACCTGTTCTGCAAGTTCAGCTCCATATATTTTTGATGGGGTGATTAGAAGAGATTTTACTGGAGACACTAAAATCCACCAGCTGCTTTCTCAGTGGAGGGAGCAGAATGTCTCTGAATTTGTTTTTGTAGCCTTTCACCCCTGCTCTGGCCACCTGTGCGAGTCAGGGATCGTGAGCCGAGCTCTGGAGCCTCACCAGACTTAACAGAAAAGATCTGGCAAGATAAAAAGAAGAGATGAAAAAAAATCATCACCAACGAGCTCCTGAAAACTGGATTAGAGATCCTTTACAAAGTAATAGGAGGGGATTTGAAGCTTCCATAATGCTTTGAAGAAARTACAGCTTTTATGTTGCTTGAGCAGTGCACATTTGTGTAGGAATGGCAGGGAAATGAGCTGTTCAGTGCTCCTGCACATCCAGTGCTGCTCTCACATCTTCCCAAAGCTTTGAGTGCTGCATACAAATACAATATTTGAAGGAACCTGTGAAAGAAGATGCTGGAAGAACGGTTTCAGGGTTTCAGGACTGCCTTGTATAAATGTTGGCTGTAGAAATGTCTTTCCCTGACCTGTCTGCCTGCCCCTGGCAAAGTTTTCCCCTGGAATGTCACATATCCCATTTAATATTTGAAATAGAAATCATCTTCCTCTGCCAGCTTAAGCAATTGAAACTGCTTCTGCAATTTCAGTTTTGAGACTTTTGGCTTCCCTCAAAAAAACTAAACATAAACAGGAAAAAGCTTTTTGAGGCCATTTCCTACAAGTTCATTTAAATGTCAGTATTTTATRGAGTCAAATTTGTTTTGCCCATTGTCTCCTAAAGTGCAGTTTTTATTACTGAAGCTAAGTTTAGATTCTAAACCCTGCACTCCAGATGTGTTAATCAGAAATCTTTACCAGTRTAATTGCAGGAATGTTTTTGAGATTCAGTGCATATCAACTGCCAGCAGTTTTTGGATTTTTTTTTTTCCAATTTCCCTCTTGAAGTTTAAATAGGAATTGGATATAACTTGCAATGAAATGGTGGTCCTGTGTCTATTTTCTCCATGATCCAGGGGTTCATATGGAAATCACAGGCTGTGTCCACCTATATAATAACCTTAAATTCTGAGCTGCTTTGTGGTGCTGAGAGTTGCTGAGAATTCTGTTTCTCTTGATTTCCATGCAGTCACGGTAGGTCTGCCATGGTAAAAATACGAAAAAAGTAACATAGGACAAGGGGAAATGGCYTTCAGCTGAAATGGGATGGAATGGGATGAGTTTTAAGGCTCCTTTCCAACCCAWACCATYMMATGWTTCCATGATTTATTGAAYAATCCTTTAAAAATTGGCTGAYAAAGGAAGAACCATTCCCTCTCTCAACACTCTTTATCTCCATGGTTTTCATCTCAGTTGTTCCTTGTGTGTTAAATTCCTTGCTTTTTAAGAAAACTGTATTTACAGTTATWTTCAAGCTGAAGATGGAATCATATACCTGCCAAGGAAAAACTTGCAAAATACTTCAGGAAAGTGCTTCACAGACTGGTTAATAAATGGCTTTTCAAGCTGCACCTTGTTTTGCAGGTTGGAAAAACAGTGACAGGAGAAATAAAGCAAAACTCTTCCCAAAGTGCCTTGATRAATAAACTTCTCCATCTTAGTAAAGAAATCGGTTCCACCTGCAGAGCTGATTGCACTATCTGCAAAACATTTTGTCTGCAAAACATCTCCWTGCTCTAAGTTCATGTTTATTACTGGTTTCAGGGATAGTTAAGGGARGGAAAGTCACTCTGTCCTTTTTCAGCAGATTTGTGCAAGCCTTTTAGACTGAGGAAGCTCAGCAGCATTCTGCTGAAGGCCAGAGTGCCTGGTGCTGCTGTGAGGCCAGAAAAGCAGGTTAGAAACGAGCCCAGAGCTCTTTATAGACGTGGCAAATAGCAAAAAGGAGCTTATTTTGAATTTGGCAGCTGAGCCCCTGTTCACTGCAGGGAACTCGAAGCAGGGAGTGTTTGCAGAGTTTCCTCCCAGCCACCACCCTGCTGGTACCAAAGAAATGAGAGCAAGGACTTGCAGGCACCTGGCCCCATGCTCTGACTTCCTTTTCATAACATTTATGACACTCCTGACTAAATKTGTTGGAAAATCTAAGGGATATCCAGGAAGGGACTCTGTGATGAGTTAGGAATAAATTGTAGAACATTWAGAATCTCATGTAAATAAACACACTGAAGCACAGCATGAAAAGTTGGTCATGTCTGGATTTTTTGTTTTTCTTTCAGCTCATTCAGACAAACAAATTGAAACATTATCCCAGCATCCATGGAGACTTCAGCAATGACTTCAAGCAGCCCTGTGTCGTGTTCACTGGGCATCCCTCTCTCAGATTTGGGGATGTGGTGCATTTCATGGAGCTATGGGGAAAATCCAGCTTGAACACTGTTATATTCACAGGTAAGTAAAATGGTGATGCCATTATCAAATTAACAGTTTGAGCACTCAGGTTAAGTGTGGCCACATCCCTGGGGCTTGCCTCATTTGTTCTGGGACACAAGTTTTTGACTTCAGTAGGAGCTTATCTAAATTAGGGCCCCAGGACTGGCTGCAGGGACAAATGTAATTATTGTGCCATTTAATTCAGTGTAGCCCTGCAGAGCCAACCTTTGCCACGCAGAGTCCATTCCTGCCACGTCTGAGCAAAATCTTTGTTATGCACAGCAGTATAATGCCTACAGGAAATTAATTTTTGAATTAAAAGCAGCTGGCTGCAAGCTAAACTCAAGCAGGACCTAATAGATGCTGGTCAGGAAGGAGAAACACTTGTTCTCCATTTTCCAGTGGAACCACAAACYTTTCCTCATCCCTTCTGCTGCCCTTTCATCAGGCAGTGTTTTTAATGAGGTTTCTGTCCTCCCYGCTGTCCCAGCAGTCTGCACCCCACACAGACCTGGCCCTGGGATCTGAGCTGCTCCTGCCTTTGGGCCGAGCTTTGTTCTGGTGGATTTTGGCTGACACACACATTTGTAGCTGAAGGTACAGCTCTGGTTCCTTTCTCAGTGCACAACAGGGCTCTTAAGTCCTTCCATTTYTCTCCATCTGCCTCTAGTGCTGACCCTGCTTAAAAACCCTTCAAGGCCTTCCCYTGAGCTGGGCTTCTGTCCAGGTGTGTTTATACCTGATGTGTGACTCAAATAGAGCTCTGCAGTGGGCATTCTTCTCATCTGAGAAGGCAAAGAAGAACCCTTTAGGTCCTTGCTAGTGATTCTGTGTATAAGGAGCTCTGGGATAATGAGAGCTGTGTTCTGTAGGACTTAGCCA
>NW_026624004.1:11556-31421 GCF_030028575.1 Malurus melanocephalus | reverse complement strand
TTAACCCTGTGCAAGGGGAGGGGAGATCCAAGGGTGTTTCTGCAGGGAACTTAAATCCAGACTGGTTTTGTGCAAGGCACCACCGCACTTAGGTCAAAGCTCCTGTGGTGCCAACCCCCCCTGACCTTTGAGAGAGTTCAGACGACATGCCCTAATTGCAGGAATTATTGCAATAGAAATATGCATTGTCTTGGAAATAGTGAATTTTACTCAGTCAGGACTTCATTGAAAGCAGARTGTGCAGAGCCTTTGCTGGGGTTGTATTCCACGAATCCCCAGGGAGCCAGTGGCATTAATCATGGAGTGAATGTTCTGCCCAAAGTGTCAGGACCTGGCCTTTAATGGCAAAAGCTCTGATTCTGTGTCTTCTGCAAGGAGAGGCAATTGACCTTTCTGTGTGAGATCCTAATCCTTCAGTGAATCCTTCAGCAATGGAGCCTTTCTGGCAGAGCCAGGCCCTGGCAGGTTGTAAAGGCATCAAAATGTCACTCCTGCCAACCTGGGGGTGCATCAGGTCATGGCCTTGGTGATTCCTTCCCAGTTTGTACTTCCAGTGAAATTCCTGAGAGCTGCTTTAGTTGGGTGACCTTGGAATGCAGTGATTCCAATTATTTTTCCTTAAATTCTATCTTTTCATGGCTTTTATCTTTGTCTGTGGGCATCTCCACTGGGCAGGGTGCTCCTACTTCTCCCTAGTCCTGGGCCAACTTCCYTGTGATTGTCCCAGCTGGAACAAAAGCACAGATTTACAGGTGGATTTGGAAGTTGGATTTTATGACCTTGGAGATTTTTTCCCAACTTTGAGGGTTTTTTTGATAATTTATAGAAATTCCTAGCAGATTAAATTATTTTCTTAGCACCAGTGAAAATCAGAAGCATCTCCATTGATGCTATTGATTTCCAKGATTTAATTCTTTTTCTGTTTGAAGCTAAAATCTCCTGTGGTTCTGAAAAAAAACCCAGTCCATTGGAGCAGTGTGTGAGAACAGATGATGTTTTAGCTTTTCCTGGGAAAAAACTCCTGGTTTCTGGTAATTAGAACCTTTAAACTACAGACCATTCTGCATTGTTAATGAATAGGAGACTGTCAGTCTCCACCTTTCCAATCTGTAATGTAAAAAAAACAACGAGAAAAATATAAATTAAAGCAGCCAGGAGCTGGCTGTGAGAGAACTTTGATGCTGGTGTCACCTGCTGGAGCAGTATCGAGGAGATTATTGATCAAAAATATCGAATACCACTGAGCCACAAAGAAATTGGAGGAGAACACACAGTATAAAGAAGGCTCCTTTAAAAAGCAGCTCCCTGGGAGATGTTAAAAGCAGCTCATGCACGTCAGTGCCGTGCAGTGGAAGGTTTTATAACTCTGTGTCACGCAGCAGTAAATCAGGAGTCTTGGGGGAACAGCTAAAGACGTGTAATTCTGTCAGGAAAAGTCAATATGTGTCCTTGACAAGCACTTTCTGCCTCCAGACAGGTGACTTTGGGATTTTGGGTGGTTTCAAAACAGCAGTTCCTGTGTGTCACATGAGTTCCCWGGGAGCCCAGCTCAAATTGTGTTTTTAACGTTCTAAATCTTCCAAGTCCCACGTTAGAATTCCTTCATTAGAATTTCTCACTTTTCCAAGGCTCTTATTTCCTTATTAGTGGTGTAGAGAGGCTTTGGACTGGATTCTGTCATGGGATTCTAGATCAAAATTCCATCTCTGTTCATTATCTGAACCTACTGATTCAGAAATGCTGAATAGGTGCTGCCTCAAATCTCTGTGTCCTCCACAACCCCAGATGAGATGGAAAATCTCCCTTCTGATAACTTTTTAAATTTAATTTTGGCAATTTTGTGGCACATCTCTAGCAAARAACTTCTGCCTGACCTAAGCTTTCWGTTTCTCCCTAGTGACTTAAAATGCCTTCAGATTTAAACCCWAATTGATCACTGATCATTCTTCAACTACAAACTTTCTCAGTATTTCTATTTTTAAACTTCTATTCATTTCAATTAAACTTCACTGACATAAAATACCATTTTCACATYGACATTTTTAGGCTTTGTTTCACTGCCACCACCACATCTGCTTTTAACTAAAATGGCTTTTTGCCCACTGTAATTTTTATTTCATGTTTTTARATTCATGGCTTCATGTACATATCCTTGTACAACTCTCATTTTTCCTTAATATCTCTCACTTTAACATTCCCAGACAGCAACTCTGACAATTGCTTTAAATTTGGGAAAATTATCCCTTGGACAGTTCCAAACATTTGTATCATTGCCTGGTGCCATGTTCTGTTCTCTCAGGGTAAATATTCCCACATTGTGCTCAGTGGGGCTTAGCCAGCAGCAGATTTCTAGACTTTTAGAGTTTTATATGTTTAGCTTTTTAAATGTTCATATTTTTAGGTTTTTGGATGTTTGAATTTTTAAATTTTTAGATTTTTAGATGTTTAGATTTTTAGAGTTTTAGATTTTTAAATTTTTAGATTTTTTGGTGAGCAATTAACTTGTCTTTTTGTTGGATGTCACTCTGGTGCTGAACTTCCTCTGKTAAGGTTTGAAGGAGGTTTTTTCTTGCTGTCTGCATGAGAAATCCAACCAGTGCTCTTCTCTGCTGTCTCAGAACATCCTGGATGGCTCTTTAAATCCAGACTGGAGACTTTGAATTGAATTTTCCTTTATGTTCATCCTTTCACAGCCTCAGCAGGTCCCAGAGAAATTCCTCCTGCTGTTTTTCAGGCAGGCTTGAACTGCACTTCACTCTCTGCCTGTTGTCCTTTGAGGCCCCGTGGTTCAGGATAATCCAGAGATGAAGCTTTCATGCATCCCCTTCTCTTTTTTCCATTCTTATCCAACTAATACCAGTTCTTTTTCTTTTATGCCATCCACCCCACAATTAGTGGGAGACAGGGATGTCATAATCTTTTAGTTAGTGACCCTAAGAATCAAGAGGTTACCTGTGTTCTACACCGTGTCACCTGAGATCTACATTTGTCATTCAACAACCAAAAAAAAAAAAGTCTTTTTCTGCAGTGTTCTCAATGTTTTATTACTCTCTGTGGGAGTTAAAACCCATTCAGTGCCTGACTTTTTCCTGGCAAACTTCTAATCCAGCAATAAAAGGACCCTTGGTTCCCCACCAGTCTAATCCTGGCTCTTAGATTCAAAAGAATAAATAAATTTATATATTTATATATCAAGATACAATCTTTATACTGCATTTTTATCATAGTGAAAAACAGCTTGCCATTTGGATTACCTTACAAGACCCAAGTGCCTACATTTTGCCTTCCTTTGCAGGATCTGATCAAAAATAAGAGATGATGTTTTTGTCTTCATTAAATTTGTTCTAAAAAAATCACGCAATAATGTGTTCAAATGAAATAGTATTGCTTGATTAAAGTAAGACTAATTGTGGGTGTAATTTTCATCAAATTAATTGAAAATAATGGGTGGGGGAAGGAGGAAAGGAAGAGAAATCTGTAACAGAATTAAGATTGAGCAGCAGCTCTGTCTAAACTAGAATCAGAGAGGAATTGAGACATCTTTGTAGTTAATGGGCTTTGAGTAGTTTCTACATTTCTCTTTCCAGAACCTGATTTCTCTTACCTGGATGCCCTGGCTCCCTATCAGCCCTTGGCAATGAAATGTGTTTACTGTCCCATTGACACGAGACTCAATTTTATTCAGGTGTCTAAATTACTCAAAGAAGTCCAGGTAATGAATTTTCTGTTGCCTTTCCTTACGTTTCTTCACAAAGCCAAAATAAATAAATGGATTGGGAGCAACTGTTACATTAAACAAGAATTGAGACAACACCCAGATCCTTTTTTCCAGAAAGGAGACAGAGCATTGAGCTCTGCTTCAGGAGAGGTTTAGGAAAAAAAAAGTTTTCACAGTATCTGCTGGTGCCCTTGATTCTTTGGAGCTTTAGTATATTTATTTAGAATTTTTTAATAAGAAACTTAACAAATAAAGTAATTATTTTTATTTTAAAGATTTTTTATGAGGTCTGAGTTTACACAACATGTTTTAGACAGAAGATTTTAACTGAGGTTAGAATTTTAGGTTTTAAGATAGTACAGGGCACGCTGACTTTTTATTGAGGATGTTTGGGTTTTTTGCTTGGCAGAATTCTTRAGTTAGTAAATTACACTGTAAGAATTATAAGTATGTAGGCTAAGGGTCAAAGGGTTTAAAAAGGTATAAAAGATATATAAAAGGTACATAAAAAGAGAAGGAAAAAAATTACTCAGGCATCAATGGTATCGAAATGTTGATTAAAGACAAAAATTCCAGGCGGATCTCTGCTGCACTCCACTCCTGCTCCTGGAGCAGTTTATCCCAGTGCTGATGGGAATTTTGTTTCAGTTTATCTGGCAACGATTTGGGAGAAAAAAGGGGAGAAAAAGCTATTTCATGTTTTTATTTTTTCTTTCCTTGTGTCAATTACGATATCAAAGTGCTGATTAAAGACACAAATTCCAGGCAGGTGTCTGCTGCACTCAGCTCCTGCTCCTGGAGCAGTTTATCCCGGTGCTGACGGGAATTTGCTTCCAGTTTATCTGGCAAGGACTTGGGAGAAGAAGCGATTTAATTTTTTCTGGTTTTCTCTCATTTTGGCAACTGTGACATCAAAGTTATGGTGAAAGTCACAAATTCCGAGCTGGTGTCTGGTACACACAACTCCTGCTCCTGAAGAGCTTTATCCCGGTGCTGTTGGAAATTTGCTTCCAGTTTATCTGGAAAGGATTTGGGAGAAAAAGGGGGGGAAAGCTATTTCATATTTTTATTTTTTCTCCCCTTGTGACAATTACAATATCGAAGTGATGATTAAAGACACAAATTCCAGGCAGGTGTCTGCTGCACTCAGCTCCTGCTCCTGGAGCAGTTTATCCCAGTGCTGAGGGGGATTTGCGTCCTGTTTATCTGGCAAGGATTTGGGAGAAAAAGCTGTTCAATTTTTTTTTGTTTTTCTCTCCTTGTGGCAGCTGTGACATCAAAGTGATGATTAAAGACGCAAATTCCAGGTGTGTCCTGGACGCTGCTACAATGCTGCACACAACTCCTGCTCCTGGAGCAGTTTATCCCGGTGCTGTTGGGAATTTGCTTCCAGTTTATCTGGCAACGATTTGGGAGAAAAAGGGGAGAAAAAGCTATTTCATATTTTTATTTTTTCTCCCCTTGTGACAATTACAATATCGAAGTGATGATTAAAGACACAAATTCCGAGCTGGTTTCTGCTGCACTCATCTCCTACTCCTTGGGCAGTTTATCCCAGTGCTGATGGGAATTCTTGGTGCTGTTTTGCAGCCYCTGCACGTGGTGTGCCCCGAGCAGTACACACAGCCTCCTCCCACGCAGTCACACCGCACAGACCTGATGATCGACTGCCAGCCCCCGGCCATGTCCTATCGCCGCGCCGAGGTGCTCACGCTGCCCTACAAACGCCGCTACGAGAAGATCGAGATCATGCCCGACGTGAGTCTCACATTCCAGCTCAGCAGCCTCTGGAAAGTCATGGGATCACGGAGTTGGTGTGGTTGGGAAAGGTGTTTGAGGTCATTGGGTTGTGCTGTCAGTCAGAGCCACCACTGTGCTCGGCACTAAGAGTCGCTTCTGGGGATGGGGACTCTTCCACTTCCCTTTTCATGAAAAATTGTTCCCAATATCCACCCTAAACCTCCTCTGGTGCTACTTGAGGCCCTTTGCTCTGCCCCCTCTTGTCAGGGAGTTGTGCAGAGCCACAAGGTCCCCCCCCGAGCCTCCTTTTCTCCAGGCTGAGCCCCTTTCCCAGCTCCCTTAACTGCTTCTGGTGCTCCAGCCCATTCTCCAGCTCCATTTCCTTCCCTGGACATGCTCCAGCCCCTCAATCTTCCTCTTGTCATGAGGGACCCAGAACTACCCCCAAGAGTGCAAGTGCAGCCTCAGAAGTAAAAAATTTGGTCTAAAGACATTTGAAGCCTTTGACCAAAGATACCTTGTGGCTGGGATTCACTGCTGACTCTGATTATGTAAGGCACGTTTTGTCAAATGGAGAGCTCAGAAAGAAGCATTTGTGAGTGATAATTTCACTCGAAAAACTAATGGGAATTGAAAAAAAAAACACTGGCTGGAGTAGAGAGCTGTTCAGCCTGAAGAAGAGACCTGAGAGCTCCTTCCAGTGACTAAAGGAACTCCAGGAGAGCTGGAGAGTGACTGGGGACAAGGGATGGAGGGACAGGACACAGGGAATGGCTTCAAACTGAGAGGGCAGGGATGGATGGGATATTGGGAAGGAATTGTTCCCTGGGAGGGTGGGGAGAGAAGCTGTGGCTGCCCCTGGATCCCTGGMAGTGTCCAAGGCCAGGCTGGATGGGGCTTGGAGCACCCTGGGACAGTGGGAATCCCATGGCAAGGGACACTGGGGCACTGGATGAGCTTTGATGTCCCTTCCAACACAAACCATTCCATGATTCTGTGATTGTGAGCGAGCAAAAATTGTGTTCAGGTGAATCATGCTTTGCAAGAAAATCCCATCCCACAGTACAAACAAAGAACTCTGCCATGAGTGAGGCAACCAGGCAGCTCCAGTGTAAACATGAGGAAATTGAAGCACAGCAGTTTCAATTATTGCTCCATACCCTGGAAAGGATCCAAAGAATCTRGGAGTTTGGAGCCAGGAGTTTTCTTTTTCCTTCCCTAATKGTACCTGCTGTTAGAAATACCCTTTCCATAGAGGATCAGTTTTCAATCATGGTAAAAAAGCAGTGAAAAGGYTCATTTTTATTCCAACCATTTCCAGAAATGGTTAATTCCTACAGGCTGCAGGAGTCCAGCAGGTTAATGGATTGCTTGTAGCCATCTGAAATGTGGATTGCTTATCCCCACAAGATCTATTAATGATTTATTAACCCCACAAATCAAATCCAAATGTACCCATTTTACAAAGGGTGACCCATATTCTCACAGGCACGAGCTTAAAATATTTTTTTGCCAATCCATTCAGCAAAAACGTGTCCTTGGATCAAAGGTGACGGTGGCTTTTTGCAAGCAGGYATTGCTGCCCTTTGGAAACTGGAACATTGAGTGACTTTTTACTGGACTGTAGAGGGAGAAAGCATCCTTTTGTTGAGCCAGAAAAGCAGAACTGGGGGCYCACAAAACAAATCCCTCAGTCAGCCCACACCACCCATATTCACCATTTCACATCAGTTGTGTGAGAAGCCTGCCCAGCCCGCTGCTTGGAGACAACGAGAGGGGTTTAATGAGAAAATATGCTTGGCTGCAGCTCCACTTGGCATGTATATTTAATTGTTTGGGAAATTTGCATCTTTATTGGATCCCATTAAACCTAAGAGTGGTGAAACGTGGCTTCCACTCCCCAGCATGGAACAAATCCTGAGTTCAGAGTGCAGGGAACCATCCTGTGCCTCACCTGTGATTTAGATCCTGCTGAGCTTTTGGGTTTTCTCCAAACTCTGAGGGTGGAACTGAGCCTTTGTGTGAGAGTCTGTCCCTTGTGTCAGCCTCAGAAGGGACTGGATTCCAGCTCTCCCTGAATTTCCTGAAACTGCTGGGAAGGGAGGATGCCCTGTCAGGAGCGTGGCATTCACCAGCCTGGGAATGAGARCTGGTTTCTATTGCATTCCCTTGARCTTGGAGARTTCCAGCAGAAACCTGGAATATTGACAGAAATGTTTTTGTTTTTTTCCCCCTAACAAATAACATCCAATTATATTCACACAGGAGCTCTAATTTCAAAGCTGTCCATGCTCAGGCAGGAGAAACTCGTGGATTTCCACATCCAGGGGATTCTTCAGGCTGATTTTTCAGCCTGAGAAGGCTCTGGAATGGCCTGATTGTGGCCTTTCAGTACATGAAGGGGGAATACAGGAGAGCTGGAGAGGGACTGGGGACAAGGGATGGAGGGGCAGGATACAGGGAATGGCTTCAAACTGTCAGAGGGCAGGGATGGATGGGATATTGGGAAGGAATTGTTTCCTGGGAGGGTGGGGAGGGGCTGGGATGGAATTCCCAGAGAAGCTGTGGCTGCCCCTGGATCCCTGGAAATGTCCAAAGCCAGACTGGACAGTTTTTGGAGCACCCTGGGATAGTAGAAGGTGTCAGGGTTGGAACTGGATGAGATTTAGGGTTCCTCCCCAGCCCAAACCATTCTGGGATTTCCCTGGTTCCAAAGCTGCTCTTCACAACTTGTTGCAAAAGCTGCTGGCTCTGCAGGGATGCTCCTGAAAAGGCTCAGGGCTGTTCATGGGATGCCATTCCCCAGCTCCAAAATATGCAAATCATCCTCAAAAAAAAAGGATCTTGCTCCTTCTTTTTATGGGAACTGTATGGTCCTGGTACAAACTGGATGCATCTTCCCCTTCTGCTGAGTGGGTTGTGCAAGACAGATTTCAGACGTGATGGATGGGGCTCCCTGGTGTGGGAGGATTTGCTGCTTAATGTTCCCTTTTCAGCAGTTTAGGGTTTCTGAATTTAGGAATTTCTGTAGTGCAGGGAAAGGGCATTTGTTTGAGATGGGCTCCCACCAGCCCTGGGGTTCTGTGAAGGTCCAAGTGACAATTGAAAAGGGTGTTTTGATAGCTCCTAGAAACATTGCAATGGTTTGTTACCTGTCAAAACTGAAAATGGGATGCTGAAATTCACCCTGGAAAAACCAGTAATTGCCAGATCTGCTGCAGGGATGGGGTTTGTGTGTGAAGCACAGCTGAAAGAATCCTAAAAGGAAGAATGGCTGTTGCAATGGAGTCYTGATCAGGGCCCTCTCCTGACATCCCCACCCCATTTCCCAGCTCAAAGTTCTGCCTGGATCCTTTCAGCTTTTCAAAACTGAAGATGGGCTCAGCTTGGCTTCAGAATGATGGTAGAATGAAATTCCCTTGCCAAAACTTGCAGCCATTTAGATCCCAGCCTGTCAGACTAATGAAAATTTATTTTTTCTACTGGACCTTGTCTACATTTCAATCACTTCACCCAGGAGCAAMGGCAGGTCAGGCAGGCCTGTTGTATGATAATGAGATTTACACTCACAGCAGCCTTTGTTTGGAGAGAGGTTTGAACAGTCCCAAGGCATCGGGCTGGAATGGCTCTCCCAGGGATGGTGAAAACCTTCACACTTTAAATAATTTGTTCTTCTCAGCCTCTCCCTTTTGCTTTAAAAAATAATAATAATGTGATAATAATAAAAAAAAGACTGCTTCCTGGAAATTGGTTAGGCATTGTCTGCTCGCAGGAGAAAGATGGGGAAATGGAAAACACCTTCTGGAGCAAACAGATAACATTAACCAGCAGTGTCTGGGCAAATAAAGTGCCTCCAGTTTAATTACAGCTGAACAGGATTGCTGGGTGCCAGCAGCAGGCACTGTACTGAGGGCTCTGTGCTTTTAAAATTCTCTATTTGTGAGTTCTTCAGGACACAGCCCAGGTGGGAGAGTGTCAGTGTGCAAGGCACAACCTGGCACAATGTGAAATTAAAGAAACTGCTGCAGAGAATTAGGAAAACAGCCATTATAATTTTGGAGCTTTCGTTTTGACTTCTTTTCCAWGCTTTTATCTCACCTCTCCAACTTCTTTCCATGTTTCAGGGACTGGGGAGTTTTGAATTCTGTTCTTCTTCCCACCCTCAGCTTATTCTGGTGACCCCACATTATCCAATCTCTGACCTCTGTGTTCCTTTTTCCCTGACTGCTCCCCTTTGGTTTCATTTGCCTCACAAAAATAAATAAAATCCAACCTGTTTTCTGCTGCTGCTCATCCTGAGCTCCCAGCTCTCTGCAGGATTTTCTGGAGTCTCTCACAGTCTGCCCTCACCTTTTGACATTCCACCAAACTGCTATTTCCCAGCTTTTGCCAACACAAAGCCAGAACCAGTGCTGATAAATCCTGATTTACATCATCAAGATCAGTGCTATTAACTTTGATTTTCTCCTTAAAAATGCCTCCAGCCTCACTCTGGTGTCTCTTTTCTCCTGACCATTCAGCCTCAGAGAATTCTCCCCCCTCCTTTTTTTTTTTTCTTTTTGTGGGCTTGGAATGCATTCTCCTTCATTTCCTTTGCCTTTTTTCGTTGCTGTACCTTTTCTGTGGTTGCTCTTACCCACAGGTTGTCCTATTTAGTGAGATGGAGCTCAGATCTGCTTTTCTGCTCCCAGCCTGCCTTTGCCTGCCTACATTAATGTCTAGGTTTGTTTTTCCTTTCATTTTTGATGGCTGGCTGTAAGACAACGCTTTTTTAGCCAGGCACTCAGCTCTCTCTTCCCAGTCAGCTTCAACAACAACATCACATCCCAACTTGACATTCTGACCCATAAAATGGTTACTATATTTTGAATATTTTGATTTATGCCATTTTTATATCTTTCAAATGACTCATCTCTTGCATCTGCAAGCTTTAATGCCTCTACTTTGAAGAGATTTCATGTCCTTGCTTCCCCTACCTGTCATTTTTCATTCAAATCCSATTCTAATTTCTGCTTCTGCTGGTTCTGTTTTCCACCATCCTTTTGTAAGTTCCTCAAACAACTGTTCCCTGCCTGCTCCCAGGCTCCTGGGGAAGAGCTTCATTAAACAGCCATCAATCTACTTTGTTACACTCCTTAAATACCTCCTTCAAGTATTCTTTTTTTTTTTTTTTGGCACAGGATTGACAAAAAGCCAGGTTGGAGTTAGTACTGAGTGGYTGGAGTTGGTTCTGTTGCTTGGGATCCCACCCAGGATTATTCCCTGGTGTCTTTCTGGTTTGGTTTCCAGGTTTTGGGGATGAAGTTCCTCCTGCTTATCTGGAGCCCATGGAACATGGAAAAACAGAGATTTAATTCATTGCTCAAAACTGCAGATTACACCTCTCTTCTTTTATTTCTCCACTGKGTGTTGGCTCTGTGGAAGCCCAAAGCCAAGATCTGGGCATTTGCAAAAAATAATAACAAAACCTGAAGTATTTATGRCATGATTCTTTATCCAGTGAAGTTAATGAGATAAAAATCTGCTTTAAAATCTGTTCCAGAGAGAGCTGTGAGAGACCCCCAGTGACTGACAGCTCTGTTAAGTTGGGGTTAACTCAGCAATGGAATCATCCTGTTAAAACCCTTGGATTGTGTCAAAAGTCAGGCTGAAACCCTGCCAAGACATGGCTCAGATCACCCACTAACAATTCCACATATTCCCTTCATTCTGGAATGTTCYCTGGTGGAAAATCTTTGTTCCTTTCAGTCTCATTAGCAAAATTCCCCAATTCCCATTCTGCCTCATTCCAGGTGCCTGCTGGTTGTGAATCCACATTTCAGTTCCCCTTCACTCTGTGTGTTTGACCCCGCTTTTTTTTGGTCCCTCTGAAGGATCTGAGAGTTGCAGAATTCCTGCTCTTGGCCCCTGGTTTAGCAGGGGATGTAAAACAGAGTGAAAACTGAATCTGAAAACTGTTGGAGGCTCCTCCTGACTGCACAACAGAGCTCCTGGTACTTCAAAAATGAATTGAATAATAACTGAATTAGTTAAAAAATGGAGAAGAGGAGGCAGGGAAGGTAGGAGGTGAGGGAAATTGTCCTTTTCTCCTGACATCACCATCCRAATTTAAGTGACACAGCAAAGACCRTGGATTTAGTTCTGTTTACAAAACTGCCTCTACACATCCTTCCTGCTCTTGAAAGGTTTGCACAGCCTTTAAGTCATTTTTCCCTCTTAAAGGGGCACTGGGAAGATGCTTTTCTGCACCCACAATCTGGATTTGATGTGTGTGAGGAGCAGGGGTGGAGGACAAGGCAGGTTCTCCATTCAGGTTTTTATAAAAACCTCTGCCTGTGTGATCCCCAGGGCCTGGTGGGCTCCAAAGACAGATTTGCCATTTCAGGCAAATCTGAAAATCTTGGGGCTTCTCTCATAATTGGGAGGGGATCTTTTTCTGTCACGTGCAAATTCCATCCAGTTCAGGGGCTGGGATCTGGATGGGGATTTCTCCATACCCAGAAAGTTCCAAGGCTGTTTTCCATCATTTCCACCTAGAAATGGAARTGCCCTCAGGGGTTCCATGGCCAGAACCCAACTGCAGTTACCAACAGTGTTTATAATGTTCCTTCAAAAATTCTAAAGCTTCAAATTGCAGCGACTTTTGCCCCTGCTGTTCCCAGTAGATGCTGCAAAACCCCCACTGTCTCTGATGGCCAGAAACATCCTCATTTCCAGCCTACACATATCCACTGCTGGCCTGCACACATTTATTCTTAACATCATGTTTTAGCATAAATACATTTTCCCTTTTGTTGGTATTTTCCCTGTGGTGTTTATGTAGAATAATCAAATTCTCCCTTTGGCTTTCTTTTTTTCTTGCCAGGCTAAACAAGCCAAGATATTTCTTTTCCTCTCACAAGACAGCTCCTCCTGCCCTAATCTWGCCTTCAGAATCTCTACTTGAACTGAAATTACCCACAATTTACAAGTAGTTCAGATGAAATTTTGCCAGGCCCCATAGAAGAGTGAGAACTCATCTCAGAGATAATTACCTGATATTTTCTGGGGTTGCTTTTAGCTTTTTCATGGCCATGTCACATTTGTGACTCTCCTGGGATGGGCTAACAAACCTGAACCCTTCACCTCTGTCCTTTCCAGCAGCTGCCAGCCCACAGCAGAAATTCTCTGCATTAGCCTTGTCCCTGGCCTTCATTTTTTKAATTTCATCTTGGTTTTCTCACTCCAATTCTTGAAGTCTTTGAGTTTTTCCTCTCTCATAGCGTGGTCCTTCTTTCTGTTAAAAGTGCCCTAAAAACTTCAGTGGGACCTTCTGAATGCTGTTCCTCCTCGTTCTGTCCTGAGGTCATTAATTAATTGATGAATTAAAACTCAAGGCTGACCYTTCAGGAATTGCCTGGGAATCTCCTTCCTTTAACCAGTGCTTTCCCCACCTCAGGACTGCCAGAGAAATCCACAGTTTGGGATTTCCCAAATCCCCAATCTGTTTTTCTGGTTTGATCCCACCTCTAATGCAGAGATCCCACATTTATGCAGTTTGAAAATCTGAAAAACATATTTAATGATGTAAAAATCTAGCTGGGTCCCTTTGTAAATATACATGTTGTAATCTAATGTGAACATCAGTGATTTCAGATCCTAAATCAGTGATTTCAGATCCYAAATCAGTGATTTCAGATCCTGAAAGTTGAGGGGATTTTAATTGCTGTGCTCCTGCTTGTTTTTCACAGCCAGCTCACCTCGCTCAGCCTAAACTTTGCCTTTTCCTGATGGTCCACAGCCTCCCTGCACCCTCTCTGGTGTGATCCAGACATGAAGAGGGAAAAKGGAGGAGTTTGGAGAGGTGTCCCAAAACTCTAGGAAGAATTCACTGCAGTTTGGATGTTAAATTAATGTTGTACATCCTCTACAGAATCCTCCACAGGACCAACACCACATGTGCTAGAATCTGGTCCTGCCCTGATTTTTTTCACTGATTATTCAGCCTCATTTTGCTTTTACTGTGGAGTTTCAGGTCCCTAAAAGTTGCTCAGCTCCTCATAGCCAACAAGAGGATTTTTGGCTGGGAAGTGTTGTCCCCACTGAAGTCTCTGCTAAAAGAGTGACTTAACCCACGTTCATCTTTATCCAGTGTTTGTGCTCACAGGGTGTGTGTCAAATCCCATTTCGTGGTGGGAAATGCAATCCTACAGGAAGGACTTAATGGTAAAAATATCTTTACTCTGGTTTAGCATGGGTGGACAGCTCTGAGCACAGGAGGAGAACATCCCAAGCTCAGAACTGAAATACACAGCACACACACACCCCCAAATTTATCCTGAGGCACTCCAAGTGCTCATCCATGGGCAGGGGGCTGATGAATGTGGTGTTGGATCTCTGTGGCCGTGTCTTGGTGCCTTTGCTGGTGCCAGCATGTGACACCGAGCTCGGGATARTGACTGGAAGGAAGCCTCGTTTATTCTGCATGGCAGGGGGCTTTTCAATCTCACTCACAAAGRCACAACAAGAGCCAGCAACTGCAACTTGGACAAATTCAACCTTGAAATGAGACACGGCTTCCTGGCTGCCAGGAGAATTAAAGTTTGAATTGGCTTGTGAGAGGAAAACCGTGGAGTTGCCATAGCTTGGAGTTCAGACAAGACTTGCTGCCTCTGAAAAGGGTTTCTTTAATGCAGCATTTTGGAGGAGTTCTGTGATTTGTGTGTGCAGGAGGTCAGTTGAAAGGAGGGGAGCGCTGCTGTCTGGCCTTGGTGGGTGAATTACTGGATGTGATTAAATGACCTTTTTGGTTTGGGTCACTGAGTTTCTATAATAAAAGGATTGGCTGCCACATGGAGAGGGCTGTGAGCYGGGCAGGAAATAAAAATGAATCTGTCCTGCTGTCTGTTTGACTGTAAATAACCCAAGTGTTGCTATTTAGCCTATTTAAAACCTGCAGAAATGTTAATAGTGAAATATTTCGGTGGTGGGACAAGACTTTGATTCCAAACAACTCCCTGTTCTTTAAGGATCTTTCTCTTTACAGGATTTGTCATTTTGCTCTTCATTAGAGCCCRTTTTGTATTGATCCTCCTTGGGAAGGTGGTGGGGATGGAAARTGCCTTTGACCATTGGGAAGGCAGCAGGACTCACTGCTGTTTTTAGGTCCCAGGAGAAATCCCAAGCAATGATTATCGTTATATTTTCATTCTCTTTGCCTTCAACAACCAACCKTGAAGGCTGAATTCAAACTGCCTGCTTTAAAGATCTTGAACAGAGTCCCAGAGTAACTGAGCTGAATTCTCCATCAGATTTGGATTTCTAGGATTCATCCAGTCTGAATGCGGGCAGAATTTAAATTTAGGGATTTTTAATGCAGCCCCTGCTTAATTCCAAGGAGCTGCTCTCAAAATGYTCCTGCAGCTTTAATAGAGGCAGGTGAGATTGTCAGAAGTTACTAAAAGTAGCTGAACTTTGCCATCCTCAAAGCCAACAGAAAAACCCTCTCAGTGCTTCGATGGCAAAAGGATTGGGCATCCTGGCACCTCAAACTCCCTTGGAGGGAAAAGGGGATCATTTTTTCCATTCATGAGCACTGTTTTTGCATCAAGATTCCTTTGGAAAAGTGGCTGGAAGAGGTGYTTCCCAGCTGGCCAATTCCCACTGCTCCCAGCAGGTGCAGCTCTGCCCACTCAGGCACTGCCAGCAGTGTTGGATCCAAACTCCAAGCCAAGACTAAATTTTGTGTCTTTCAGGGAAGAGTTACATAAAAGGCACTGGAAAGGGTTTTGTGCAGCATTGTTGGAATAATTTCAAACTAACCAACAGTGGGTTGATTGAAAACATTGGGGTTTTAAGGACAAAACTCTTTTTATTCCGGATATTCTGCAGTCAGGAACTGAAATGAAACTCATTTTGATTTTTCATTGTCCACCAGCATAACAAACATAAAAAGGCTGGATTAGACCGTGAGTTTTACCAACTGAAATCATTAATGAAGCAATTGTCTTTTTGCACAAGGGTTCTTGAGTTTTACCAACTAAAATTGTTAATGAAGCAATTTTCTTTTTGCACAAGGGTTCTCTGTGATTGTGATGTTTTTTGAGACCAGGCCTGGTTCGTGCTGCTCTGCTCAGTGTGAAATCCATAATTTTGGGAGCTGGAAGGTGGCTGGGCAGGTCCGAGGAGCTCTCAGTCCATCAGTGGCTGTGTTTTTACAGTTCATTAGTCCATGTTTAAAAATACCACRCTGCCAGTTTATCTCACAGCTGGGTTCTCAGCTCTTCATGCACATTCTGAGCTAATTTCTCGCTGAACAAAACCTCCTTTTCCTTCAGCTTGCAGATTCCCTCGTGCCCTTGGAGATCAAGCCCGGTATTTCCTTGGCAACAGTTTCCGCCGTGCTGCATACTAARGACAACAAGCACGTTCTGCAGGTACAGTCTGATGGGGAAGGGAGAAAATCCCTYTATTGGGGTTTTTCCTGCTATCCAGGACCCCAAGAMCCCCCCTGACAGCTCCTTCYCACCAGAGCAGGGCCCTTGGCAGAGGCTTTGACCTGGTGAGTGAGGAACGACACCCGGAGCAGGGATGCAAATCAATCTCTCTGCCTCTTCTCCTTGGCCGTGTGCCCGGCTGAGATAAAAGGGAAGTGAGATAATTCCTGAGGAGAGGCTACAAATCATCCTGCTGTCTGCCATGCTCAGGAACAGCATCAGTCAACCTCTCAGGACCGAGGGTTAGAGGGGAGGGACAGCCTGGGACATCAGACTCGGGAATGGAGCATCTGCTGCAGTTTCCCTGCTCTCCARGAGGATCTCAGTGCTCTGCAGGAGGAGGTGATGTTCAGAAACCTCCCCTGGGCCCCTCTCTGAGCTCCACGAGCCTGCAGGGACTCACAGAACAGCCCTTCCCACGCCAGGCAGCAGAGCTGGGCAGGGCCCAGGATCCTTGGGATGAGAGCCCAGGCTGGAAATGCCAGGGACAAGAATTTGGGCACAGATTTGTGTCAGTGCACAGCAGACAGACTGCCCTCCTCTTTCCCAGCTGGTTCCCTGGAAACATTGAAGTGTTGCAATGGAATTGGTCTGAGGCTGCTGCTGTTCTCTCTCTCTCTCTTCTCCACTCCAATTCCTGCTGCCAAATAAACTCAGACCTGGGCTTAAAACTCCAGGGTGCTCATAAACAGCTGGAGCAAAGCCACGTTCTCATTCCCTGAGTGRTTCCTTGCTCTGAATTTGCTCATTTCCCACCCTGCTGCATCCTTTAGAGTGGATTTTTTTTCTTCTCCTCCATCAGCTCCCTCCCAAACCTCCCCAAGCTCCTGCCAGCAAGAAGAGGAAGCGGGTGAGTGATGATGTGCCCGAGTGCAAATCTCTGAAGCCGTTGCTGAGTGGCTCCATCCCCGTGGACCAGTTTGTGCAGACTCTGGAAAAGGTGAGGAGTGTTGGGTGGCAGGTGGGATTGCAGCAGGTTCCTGCACATCTCAGATGTGTTGTTTTGGTAGCACAGAGAGGGGAAATCATTTTAGAGTAGCTTGAGATGGGGAAAGGCCATGGAGTTCCCAAAGTTCCCACTTCTCTTGAGTGTAGAGAGAATTGTTCCTGTGGCACCATGTCCTGCTAAAGGGGCKTCACATCAGTCATCTCCTGATTCCCATGGAAGCAGAGTTTTGGGGTGAGTGATTTCCTCACAGAATTCAGCAGCTGAGAGGGCCTCAAAAGCATTTAAATTTCCCTAAGATTTGTGAGAAGGTGACTGAGTGAAGAACAGGTCCTGGAAATTCCTCCGCTGGTGGAGGAGCTTCCTGGGAAGCTGCACAGATTTGGTTGCTRCTMTGTGGAGTCTTGTTCTCAGTACTTRTTTCTCYRGGATTTCATSGAGAAAATGAGCTGGGAAAAGGRCAGGATTGCAGCCTTGCAGTGCCCAAAGGGGCTCCAGGAAAGCTGGAGAGGAATTTGGGACAAGGGATGGAGGGACAGGACACAGGGAATGGCTTCAAACTGCCAGAGGGCAGGGATCGATGGGATATTGGGAAGGAATTGTTCCCTGGGAGGGTGGGGAGGGGCTGGGATGGAATTCCCAGAGAAGCTGTGGCTGCCCCTGATCCCTGGGAGTTTCCAAGGCCAGGTTTGATGGGTTTGGAGCACCCTGGGACAGTGGGAGGTGTCCCTGCCATGGCAGGGCTGGGATGGGCTGATTTTTAAGCTCCCTTCCCACCCAAACCATTCCATGATTCCATGAAATTCCCCCTCGCCCCTGTGCCCTTCTCCCTCCTCTCTCCCTGTTTTCCTGAGCTCTGGTAATTCCTCCTCTCTCCCCCCAAACCCAGCACGGTTTCAGCGATGTGAAGGTGGAGGACACGGCCAAGGGCCACATCGTGCTGCTGCAGGAGGCTGAGACKCTGATCCAGCTGGAGGAGGACTCCACTCACATCATCTGTGACAAYGACGAAACCCTCAGGGTCAAACTGCGTGACCTGGTGCTCAAATTCCTGCAGAAATTTTAGCTCCTGGACGTCAGGAGGCTCTGCAAGGACAGAGCCTGGAGCAGGAGAGCTTGGAGCTCTCCAAGGACAGAGAATTCTGGGATTCAGAGACCACAAATCACCTTCGTGGAGGAGCAAGGGAGTATTTTTCATATCCATCTATTTTTTAAATTTCATTTTAAACCTTTTTTGGAATACTTGGGTGAGATACCTGTTACGTAAAATTGGGAGTTGGGAATCTTACAGGAGATGGGAACTTCAGAGTAAATAACTGGAGAGTTTATTTACAGCATCGTGGCAAACTGCTGCTCCTCTGAGTCCCTCAGCAGTGTCTGCCCAGTCCTTCACCTGACAAAACTCTGCAGGAGTATTCAAACAATGGCATTTTCCCTCCCACTGCTTCTCCCCAGTCCCCAGATCCCATTCCCTGCCCCTCCTCCATCTGTGTCTCTCACTGGCACGAGGAGGAGGAGAGAGCTGGTGAGGCAAAGATTGTACAAACAAAAACAGAATAAGAGAGTCTGGTGGGCATGGAGAATAGTGGGAAGAGCCTGGCCATTCCCTGCTGAAGCAGAGGCACTTTGGAAAAGCTTTATCCATTGGGAATTCAAGGTTTATTGATGCTGCAGCCTCCCCTGGCACACCCAGACCTGTCCGTGGAGCTCCAGAGCTGTTCGTGGAGCTCCAAAGCTGTCTGTGGAGCTCCAAAGCTGTCCGTGGAGCTCCAAAGCTGTTCGTGGAGCTCCAAAGCTGTCCGTGGAGCTCCAAAGCTGGTTCCTCCTGGGTTCCTCCAGCAGCAGCAGAGGAATCGCCTCAGGAAGACTCTTAAGGAAGTCCATAAAGTAGGAAAACCCCTAATGCTCATAAAAATCCTTTTGAGATTTAAGTGCCTCTTGTTTCTACCTTCMAAAAACTTGTCCTTGCAGCTCCCCATCCCAAATCCTGGACGAAATTGAGTCGTTTATCCAAAGCCATCTGTGCTGCAGACCCGGGGAGGCTTTTCCCTCCCCAAATCACGTATTTGGGACCTAACCTTAGTGAGAAAGATTGCTTTTAAAAGCAGCCTGTTTCTCAGATTTACTGCTGTTCATTTTTATTAGGTTGTTTTGTATTTATTTGGTGTTCAAAAATAAAAAGCAGAGTGAGACTGCCCAGGAGGGAGCACATCCCATGGTTTGTAAAAGCCTCTCCATGCCCATCCCACATCCTCATCCCAACACCTTTGGGAAATAAAGCTCCAGTTCATCCCTTTGGGGAGATGGAGGCAGTGGGAGCAGCTCTGGAATGAAATCTCTGCCACTGCAGTGTCCAAACCCCATTTTGGTTCCCGTTGAGGATTTCTGTGGGATTGGGTGTGCAGATCCCATCCACACCTTTAGTGTGAGGAATGGTGTCATCAATGGGATCAAAACTTGGGCCAGTGGGATTCACTCCCCATCAGGGTTTGTTGCTTTGGCATAATTTAAAAACAGCAAAAGAACTGAGCATAGTCCACCTTTTTGAGCTCCAAAGGGATTATTCCTAACCCACAGGAGCCATGGGATAAACTCGTCTTCGTGCTGGTTCCCCCAGCTCCAGCACTGATCCCACTGCTCCAGCACCTTCCTTTTCACATTCCAAAGGCTTTCCCACCTTCCTCAGGGGAGAAATTAAAAATTAAAAGCTTTTACGTTTTTCTTCCTGACATTTTGAGCAGGAAAATTTCTTCTTGTTCCATCAGTCCATCCAGCAGGTGAGAGTGGATTGTTTTGTTATGTTCAGGTTGTGCCTGCTGGAAAAACAAACATGCTGGGAGGGGAATTCTTTCATGAGGAATCCTAATTAAACTCAGAAAAGGAGTGCCTGTTCCTTCTGCCCAGAGCAAGAAAAACAAACAGCATTTCTTTGGGCTGGCTCAGTCCTGCAGAGGGAACTGTGGCAGCCCCGGGAGCTGCCAGGGGA
>NW_026624004.1:6000-9910 GCF_030028575.1 Malurus melanocephalus | reverse complement strand
GACCCCAATCCCTCAAAGATCCATGAGCTGTGAAGGGGTTCATGAAGTGTGACCCCAATCCTTTGAGGACCCATGGACTGTGACCCCAGTYCCTCAAGGATYCAGTCTCTTGAGGATCCATGAACTGACCCCARTCCTTTGRGGACCCATGGACTGTGACCCCATCCCATGAGGACCATGAAGGGGGCAGGTTCTCCCTTAGGGACCCATCACCTGGGGCCAGTCCCTGGCAAGAGGTGCCATCTCCTTTCCTGGGCTCCAGCAGGAGCTGGTGCCATTTCTGGCCGTGCCGGGCAGAACGGGCACAGTTCCAGGCAAATTGCATTTTATCAAGAGTGCATCATCCAAAAGGGAGAATCGAGGGCGCTGTGCAGTGCAGGGGAGTGGAGAGTGGAGCACTTCACCCTGGCCTCCCCCTGGGAGCAGGGAATGAATTATTAACGGGATTTATGGCTTCTGTTTCCTCATTCCAAGGTACAAACCCTCACACAGGGAAATGGGGAAATGGAACCGGAGCTGTGGCTGCTCTTGGCAAACACAGCCGTTACAGCAATAATTATTGATTGGGAGATTTTAATATCGGGGAAAATAAAACAGAAGAAAATGGGATCTGGCTGAGTTTGTGCCCAAGATACTGCTGGGCTTGTTGGGGAGCCAGTTCCCAAACCAGGTTGGGATCCTGGAGTTGGGAATTCTGTGATCCTGGAGTGCATTCTGTGATCCTGCAATGGGGTATTCTGTGATCCTGGAATGAGGAATTCTGTGATCTTGGAATGGGGAATTCTGTGATCCTGGAATGAGGAATTCTGTGATCTTGGAATGGGGAATTCTTTGCCCTTCCCTGACAGAGATGGCCCTGCCTCCCTGCAGTATTTTGGGGAGGGGTCCCAGGTATTTGGGATACTCAGCATCCACCTCCTCYCTCAGGACTAAAATCATTTGGGGTTTCCCTGAAACCTGTCCTGGAAACGAACCCAAGCACAAACCAGGCCCTACTCTAAGGTGGAAGGGAATCCAAGAAAGRGCACAATTCCCAGCAGGAAAGGGCGGGTGACACAGAGGGAACGGGACCACGGAGGAAGCAGCTGCTCAGGAGGGAGGGCAGAAAAAATGGCATCAGGAAGGAAGAGAGGAAACGCATCCCCATGGAGGAAATCCTGGAGGATTCCCAGCCCTTAGTGGTTGCCCTCTGCTTCTTGCTGCAGGTTTGAGATTGGAAATGTGCCCACAAACCACATGGATCAGTTTGGATTTCCTGCACAGGAGAGGGACTGGGAGCACCCCGAGCCCGCAGTGCCATAGGAGCTGACCCCAAAAGTCCTCGATTCCGGATCCCTGGTCAGGGATGGGCAGCTTTGCAGTCCCACCGCAGCTCAGCTGCTGTTCCCATCGCCTGCAAACACCCAGACAGGGCTGGCACTGGGCTGGGATGGCCCTGGAAGCCATACGGTGTCCAGCCCCTCCTGGGGGATCCTCTGGCCCACCCATGAGGGACATGATGGGGTTCAGCTCTGAGAACACGATGGGGTTCAGCTCCATGAGGACACAATGGGGTTCAGCTCTGAGGGACACAATGGGGTTCAGCTCCATGAGAACACGATGGGATTCAGTTCCATGAGGACATGATGGAGTTCAGCTCCATGAGAACACGATGGTGTTCAGCTCCATGAGAACATGATGGGGTTCAGCTCCCCAAAAACACGATGGGATTCAGCTCCGAGGAACACGATGGGGTTCAGTTCTGAGGAACACGATGGGGTTCACCTCTGAGGGACACAATGGGGTTCAGCTCCCTGAGGACACGATGGGGTTCAGCTCCAAGAGATGGGGTTCAGCTCCAAGAGATGGGGTTCAGCTCTGAGGGACACGATGGGGTTCAGCTCCAAGAGATGGGGTTCAGCTCTGAGGGATATGATGGGGTTCAGCTCCCTAAGAACATGATGGGGTTCAGCTCCCTGAGAACACAATGGGGTTCAGCTCCATGAGAACACGATGGGGTTCAGCTCCATGAGAACACAATGGTGTTCAGCTCCCCAAAAACACAATGGGGTTCAGCTCTGTGAGAGACACGATGGGGTTCAGTTTCCAAGGAACACGATGGGGTTCAGCTCCATGAGAACATGATGGAGTTCAGGTCCATGGGGACATGATGGGGTTCAGCTCCATGGGGACATGATGGGGTTCAGCTCCGAGGAACAAAATGGGGTTCAGCTCCAGTCACTGCCATCCACACGGAGCTTCCACCATCCCAGACCAGCTCGCCTTCCCCATGCCAATGCCCTGTGCCAATTCCAGCCCTGGAGCTGCTCAGTTTTGGGGTGCCCCAGGAGCAGCACCAGCCCGTCCTGCTCCCGCCCCTCTCCAGCCCAGCAAAGAGGCACCGAGACGCTCCCAAGTCAAACTCTCCATTTATTGGAACCTTTTACAAAAAACTCAACATTGTGCTCGTGTCGAAGGAGTGCTCCTCGTCTCTCTCAGTTCCTGTGGGATTTGGAATCCCGGTGCTCGGGCACCGTGGGCACAGGGGGAGGGCAGGGGCCGTGTGGCACGGACGGGGACGGGGCCGTGTCACCTCAGTCATCGCTATTTACAGCAGGAAAAGCCTCGCTCCGYGCCCGGGGGAGCAGCAGAACTCGGGAACGGGGAAAAGGCCTTTCCCTGGGAAAGGTGCAGCTGCCAAGAGCCCTTCCYGGCTCCTCGGGATTGGGGCRGATCGTACAACCGAACCTGAGCTTYGGRGTGACCCTGGGACAGCCTGGAAATCCCGGGAGAACGATGGGGAGTAGTGAGGATGTTTGGGATGCTCTCCTGCCCCTCTGCTCCCTGTGGTGGGCAAAGCCCAAGGACAGCTCAGCCCCTGTGACCTCTCAGGAGCAGAAAGCCAGGCGTGGAATTCCCAGGCTCTGCTCTGGGGGTTCTGTTTGGGATGATTTAGGAAAAAAACACAGCAGCAGGAGCAGGAGGGGCAGCACCAGCCCTGAAAGGTGGAGAAAGAGATGTTCCTGCTGGCATTTTGTTTCCTCATGGAATTCCATCTCTCCCAACACTGCTGCTGCCTGATGTCCCCCTGGAGCAGCCTCTTTACCCCTTCACCCCAAATCCTCCCCTTTGGGGGTGCTCAGCAAGGACGAATCCATCCCAACAAAAAAACACCTTAGGAAAAAGGCCCCGGAGCCCGGGGAAGAACAGCTGAGTTTGTTCTGCTGATCCTTCCCTGATCTCAGCTGGCCTTGGATCCAAACACACCAAGGAAAGGAGAATTCCCAGCCCGGGGTTCCGACATCCCGACATCCCGAGCCCCAAACGCACTCGGTGATGCCAACATTTCCCATCCCACGTATGCTCCCCTGGGCTCTCACTGCAGTAATGACATTTCCCTTCAGATTTTGGGAATTTGCGGGGTGCTGAGCAGTGTTTGGATAAAGTGCAATCCGAGAGGGCTGGGGAGGCACAGCTGGGCAGTGCTGCTAATGAACCGCTGCTAATGAGGGTGCAATTAAAGCCAGGGCAGAGAGCTCAGCTCCCTCGRGAGTGCTGGGCTGGCACAGATCCTGACTGTGCCATGGTCCTGCTCCAGGCAGAGAATCCTTCAGGTGTTCCGGGCTCACAGGAGTCTCCAAAGGCATTTTGAAGGASACTGAGACTTCATGTCTGCGTTTTGGGCATCTGATGTGAAAARRGGAATGGAAAGGGGGAAAATAGAGAGGRAAAGATTCCTGGCTGGGTGTTGTCTGCGGTCAGCAGTGCTGGTGAARGCAGAGCCATGGGAACAGGCTGCTCTTTCCCTGCCCTGCTCAAGGAGGAGCTTTCAGTGCTGACAGGAAAACTTGGTGAGATTGGAGAGACCCCAAAATGTGGGCTGGGCTGAGCACGGACAAGGGCCAGAGCCTCCCCGAGCCTGGAGCACCCC
>NW_026624004.1:3921-5435 GCF_030028575.1 Malurus melanocephalus | reverse complement strand
AAAAAAAAAAGCGCCTCAGTCGGCAAATCTAAAACACTTTCATTTTAAATAACAATAATTATAATTAAAAAGAACGGCTGCCCTTGGCTAGCGAGGGGGCAGAGCCRGTGGCCAAGGGGCCGTTCCTCAGTGTACGATCCACGGGAGTGTCCTTGCAGAGCCTGGGGTCCCGTTCTGAGCGCGGGGGCAGCGCAGGGAAGGAGGGAGTGCCCGTCCCAGTCCAGGCTGTCCGGTGGCAGCGCGGCCGGAGCACCTGGCAAATGCCCTTGGGGCTCCCAGCCTGGCCATTCTGGCCCCAAACCAGCCCTAAACCGGCCCTAAACCGGCCCCAAACCAGCCCTAAACCGGCCCCAAACCAGCCCCAAACCAGCCCCACAGCTGGCAGCTGGCAGTGTCCGGCTGCCGCCGTTCCTAGATGAATTTGAAGCATTTGGTCTTGTCGTGGGGCAGGCGGGTCTTGAAGAGCACCGAGTCCACGCGGAACTGGGTGTAGAGCAGGGGCATGTAGCCGTACACCTTGACGAAGAAATTGATGCACTTGTGCCGCTCGTGGAAGTGGGAATCGTCGTGGGACAGAGCCTGGGGACAGCCGGGGCAGCGGAACGTCCAGCGGGAGGTCACCTGCCAGGAGGGACAGGGGTCAGTGACAGGGTGGCCACAGAGGGACAGCGGGGTCAGTGCCAGGGTGGCCATGGAGGGACAGGGGGTCAGTGCCAGGGTGGCCACGAAGGGACAGAGGGTCAGTGCCAGGGTGACCATGAAGGGACAGGGGGTCAGTGCCAGGGTGGCCATGGATGGACAGAGGTGTCAGTGCCACACTGACCATGAAGGGACAGCGGGGTCAGTGCCAGGGTGGCCATAGAGGGACACGGGGTCAGTGCCAGGGTGGCCACAGAGGGACAGGGGGTCAGTGCCAGGGTGATCACAGAGGGACACAGGGTCAGTGCCAGGGTGACCATGAAGGGACAGGGAGTCAGTGCCAGGGTGGCCATGGAGGGACAGGGGGTCAGTGCCAGGGTGGCCACAGAGGGACAGGGGGTCAGTGCCAGGGTGACCATGAAGGGACAGGGGTCAGTGCCAGGGTGACCATGAAGGGACAGGCGGTCAGTGCCAGGGTGACCATGAAGGGACAGGGGGTCAGTGCCAGGGTGACCACGGAGGGACAGGGGGTCAGTGCCAGGGTGGCCATGGAGGGACAGGGGTCAGTGCCGGGATGACCATGAAGGGACAGGGGGTCAGTGCCAGGGTGACCATGGAGGGACACGGGGTCAGTGCCAGGGTGACCATGAAGGGAGAGGGGATCAGTGCCAGGGTGGCCACAGAGGGACACGGGGTCAGTGCCAGGGTGACCATGAAGGGACAGGGGGTCAGTGCCAGGGTGACCATGAAGGGACAGGGGGGTCAGTGCCAGGGTGACCATGAAGGGACAGGGGGTAAGTGACAGGGTGACCATGAAGGGACAGAGGTGTCAGTGCCACACTGACCATGAAGGGACAGGGGGTCAGTGCCCTGCT
>NW_026624004.1:2631-3431 GCF_030028575.1 Malurus melanocephalus | reverse complement strand
ACTGGGATCTGTGCTAAGGAGATGCCCCACAATGGGGTTAATCCCACACTGGGATCTGTGCTGGGATGGGTCTGAACCCAAATCCCAAACCCAAGGAACCAAGGGGAGATTACCCTCAATGGGGTTATTCTTGCACTAAAATCTGTGCTGGGGTGGGTCTGAACCCAAGGGAATCAAGGGGGAGATTCCCCACAATGGGGTTAATCCCACACTGGGATCTGTGCTGGGATGTGCCTGAACCCAAATCCAGGGGAACCAGGGGGGAGACTCCGCTCAATGGGGTTAATCCCATACTGGGATCTGTGCTGTGATGGGTCTGAACCCAAATCCCAAACCCAAGTAACTGGGGGGAGATTCCCCTCAATGGGGTTAATCCTATACTGGGATCTGTGCTGGGATGTGCCTGACTTAAATCCCAAGGGAATCTGGGCAGGATTCCCCAGAATGAGGTTAATCCCATACTGGGATCTGTGCTGGGATGGGTCTGAACCCAAATCCCAAACCCAAGGAACCAGGGGGAGATTCCCCTCAATGGGGTTAATCCTGCACTGAAATCCGTGCTGGGATGTGCCTGACTCAGATCCCAAGGGAACCAGGGTAGAACTCCCCACAGTGGGGTTAATCCCACACTGGGATCTGTGCTGGGATGTGCCTGAACCCAAATCCAGGGAAATCAGGGGGGAACTCGCCACAGTGGGGTTGATTCTGCACTAAAATCTGTGCTGGGGTGGGTTTGAACCCAAATCCAGGGGAACCAGGGGGAGATTACCCTCCATGGGGTTAATCCTGCACTGGGATCT
>NW_026624004.1:0-1175 GCF_030028575.1 Malurus melanocephalus | reverse complement strand
TGAGTTTATTGTTTATAAATATCTTGTTATTGTTGTTTATCCTTGAGCCTGAGTTTATTGTTCAATCCTCCTCTCCAATTAACAAAACCCCAAGATCTGCTGGTAACGAACCCTGAGGAATCATTCCCTGGCTCTACCCTCCCCCCAGCACTCCTGTCAATCCAGGGGGATGGTTTAGAAAAACTGGAAATCAAAATCACAGATTCCCTTTCCCTTCTCCCTCATCTTTGCTTCCCTACGAACGTAACGCTTTTTCCTTCCCAGCTCAGCCACAAAAATGGGGATTTCTCCAGAGAATTGTTTTGGGGGTGCTCAGTGTTTTTGCCTCTGAGTGGCGAACAGAGAAAAAAAATGAGGTTTTTGGGCCCAAGAATCAAAGAATGAAGCAAAGTTTGACAAAGCACTGCTGTTGTGGGCAGAGGTCACCCCAGTGCCAAGGCTCCAGCAATTCCTGGGAATGTTTTAACAGAGGGAGGCTTTGTGGGAATGGGGTGACAACGACATAGGGCACTCACAGCCTTCACTTGATACCCTCGGCAAAACAGAGACCAAAAAATGGGAGAAAACAGCCCAGTTTGGCTCAAGAGCCTGGCACGGGGCAGGGGAGGGACTCCAGGAATCCTGACGCCTCCTCGTGCGCTTTAATCCCTCTCACACCTCATTTCTCATCTCTCTGAGCGGTCCTGGTGATTTTCCAGCATTTTGGGCCTTTCATTCCTCCTCCCCATCAGGGTTTGGTGCCGGGTGTTCCCCGAGCAATCCGTGTGCCACCCTCGGTGCCCGGCAGCTCCTGGCACTCAGCGAGGCTGCACGGGCAGCTGGCACAAACCTCCTCTCCTTGCCGTCATCAGGAGGGTTTTTTTGCCAAAGAAATGTGGTTGAATTAAGCCAAGAGAAGTCAAGGAAAATGTGGAGCAGAACGGGGGTGGCAGTGAGAACACCCAGCATCAGCCTCGGCGGATAAAACRCCCAAGGAATTGTCACCCAGGGGCAGAGGGTCACAAGCATCCCACCTTGTGTGCAGCAGCCTCTGGGGTTTGTTTTTTCATCTCTGCCCACCCTAGGAAGCCTCAAAGCCATTATGGGGACATCATCAGCCCAGCAAAAGCTGAAGATTTGGGTTAAGAAAGGTGGGAAATGGGGTTTCCTGGGATTGGCTTCCCAGTTCTTTTGGG
>NW_026624003.1:232511-233953 GCF_030028575.1 Malurus melanocephalus | reverse complement strand
ACATGTCGCACGCATGTGCGCACACCCGCGGGGACACGCGACACACCGGCACACGCCTGACGGGCTCTGCCTTCCTCCTCCCCCTCCCCTCCTTCCCCCGCCTGAGTTTCGCCTGAGAAATTGGGTCAAAAACCGCAGGAGCCTCATTTGCCCCCGGGCTAATTGCGCGTCTGGGGACCGAGCTGCCACCGCTGCCACCGCCGTGCGCGTCACCTCCCGCGCGCGCCCGGCGACACCGCCCTCCGCTCATCTCAGTGACCCCCGACCCGTCCGGTGCTGCTGCCGGAGGATCCCGGTGACCCCAAACTGTTCAGTGCTGGAAACCGCAGGATCCCGGTGACCCCCGATCCCTCCAGCCCCGAGGAACCGGAGGATCCCGGTGACCCCAAACTGTCCGGTGCTGGAAACCGCAGGATCCCGGTGACCCCCGATCTGTCCAGTCCCGAGGAACCGCAGGATCCCGGTGACCCCGATCTGTCTAGTCCCGAGGAACCGGAGGATCCCGGTGACCCCGACCCCGCCAGCCCGTGGATCCTCGGCCTCGCAGCTCCCTCGCTGTCGAGGAACGCGGCTCTGCCGTCCATCCCGGCGCTCCGCCGGCCCCGGGGAGGTTTTTCCGCCCGATCGGGAGCCGAGGGCCGGGCCGGTGCCAAGGCCGGGGCGGGCACGGCTCCAGACCCTCACTCGCCCCGGGCCGGGGCTGCTGTGCTGGCGCGGTGCCGCCGGGCCCCGCCGGTGCCTTTTCTGCAGAGCAGCCCCGAACAGAGAGCGGCTGTCGGGCCCTTCCTTCACCGGGAATTTCTTGTGCCGATTGATTTCCCCTTCCGCGGAAAGCCCCGGGCACCGCCGGGGGATGCGGAACTGAGCGCGCACCGCACAGGGCTCTGCCTGTTCTCCTGCCTTTATTATTTTTATTGTTGATCGAAATGGCCCCGAGCGCGGGCCGCGGGTGCCGGGGCCGCTGGGGAAGGGCAGGCTTTGGCACAGCCCGATGTCGCTTGGAATCCGTGCTGAGTGACAATGTGGTGGCATCTGGGCGCTGGCAAGGAGCTGGCCATGGGCGCGTCGCTCTGGAAATGATATCATTGTGATTAATTCATGATAAGGCCGGGTTTAAACCGCAAACTGGCGTTGATCCTCAGGGGTGAGAGCACCTCAGGGCTGGCTGCGGTGGCCGTGTCCTCCCCGGCGGTGTCACCGYTCATCCAGGAGTGCCCGCTCGTGTGACAGCGGCGGGAGCAGCTGTGAGGGTGCCGAGTGCCGTTAATGAGCTCAGCTTGGCGCACGGCAGAGGCCGCTCGGTGTCCCCGCACGGGACAATTAGCACCTCCGCTAATGAGCCAGCGCGGCGTCCCGCCAGCCCCGCCGCCGATCACCGCCGGAGCCAGAGCGGCGCTGGCCGGGCCCGGTGTCCCCCGTGTCCCCGTGCCAGCCCGGCCGCC
>NW_026624003.1:229146-231808 GCF_030028575.1 Malurus melanocephalus | reverse complement strand
AGGCCTCGCTAATGAGCTGCGATCCTGATGAATGTGGCAGCTCTCCTGGAACGGCCTTCATTAGCCGCCCGCGGACCTGAGCGGAATAACAAACGGCTCCGTGGGGCGCGGGACGGGGACCCCCGAGCACCCCGCGGCCAGCCGGGGACACCGGGCCACCCCCGGGGCTGAGGGGACACCGGGCCACCCCCGGGAGCTGAGGGGACACCGGGCCACCCCCGGGGCTGAGGGGACACCGGGCCACCCCCGGGGGCTGAGGGGACACCAGCGAGGCTCCGGGGCACCCCGCTGTCCCTCAGCACCCGGTGACGGTGCCACCACCGCCCCAAACCGGCGCTGCCCCCGCCCAAGCCGGCTCTGTCCTGCGGGGGACGGGGCTGTCACCACCCCTCGGTCCCCATCGGGACGTTCCGGGGTCCCCACGCCGCGAGGTGGCCGTGCCACCCCTCTGTTGTGATGGCAGCGAGGCCTGGCTGAGCCCACCGCACTCATGTCCCCGGGGGGTTGGGGACAGTCAGGGGGCTCTGGAGCGCTGGGGACCCCCGGCCCGGGCCGGAGCCGCGGTGGGGTCCCGGTGGTGGCGGCGGGAGCCCCTGGGCGTTGTCCCCGCACCCCAAGCGCCCGCGGCCGCTCCCCGTGTCCCTGTCACAACAAAGGAAAACATCTCTGGATGGAAACTGCGGGAGGGTCGTCACGGCAACACTGCTGCAGGATTTCACCAGAATCCCCGCGTTCCGGCTCAAAAAGACGCGCAGTGCCCGCTCCCCCGCGCAGGCGGATCCCGCCGGGGCTGGGGCCGGGGATGGGGGGACCCGGTGGGGTCGGGGCCGCGGGGACACGGGGACAGCAGACTGTGCCTCGCGGGGCAATCGGAGCGATCCCCTGGATGTGGGGGCGAGGATGGGGACACTGGGGACACTGGAGACATTGGGGACATTGGGGACATTGGGGACATTGGGACACGCTCCGTGCCAGCGCTGGTTCCGCCACCCGAATGAAGCTCGGCCTTGGCACGTTTGGGGTTCCAGAGGGCGACCAGACCCGGTGAAGTCCCCGCGCGGCTGCAGGGAGGACACCGCGACCCCAAAGCGGACCCCAAAGCGGACCCCAAAGCGGACCCCAAAGCGGTGCCAGCGCGGCCCGGGGCGCGGAGCAGCTCCGCAGCGGGGGCAGAGGTGTCGGTGGCACCCCCGTCCCTGTCCCTGTCGCTGTCCCCATCCCCGGCCGCGGTGTCTGCGGTGACATTGATCGCCACCTGAGCCCAGAGCTGCGCTCAGTCCCTGCAGCCCTTCCCCTGCACAATGGCCGGGGACAGTCCCCGCTGTCCCTGCCGGGTCCGTGTCCCCTGCCCCGAGCCCTCAGCGGGGTTTGAGKCCCCGAGAGGCCCCGGGGTCCCGCCGAGGGTCGGGATCAGGCTGGGAGCGGCTCTGGCGGGGTTTTTTGGGACGGTGACACGCGGGATTTGATGCTGGGGGGATCCAGTGGGAGCCAGCGATGATCCCTGTGACCCTGACCCGATTCCGGGTGACACTCGCGGAGATGGAGAGCAGAAGGGTTTGGGGTGCGGGTGGGAGCAGGACCCGGCTGTGGGGGCGGCGGGAGCACCCCAAAGTGCCCGGGGTGAGGATTTGGGAKCCGGCCCCGTCCCGCGGTTCTGCCTCCAGCACCCCCGGACCGTCCTGACCGAGCGAGAGCCCCAAAAAGCACCGGGGGTGCCCTCCCCGGAGCGGGACCGGAGCTCTGCCGGGCGGCCGGCAGCGGGAAGGAGCCGCCATATCCCCTCGGGACCCTCTCCCCAATTTCCCTGGGCGAACCCCCGGGGCACAGGGACCCCTGTGAGTGCCCCCCAGCTCGGGCACCTCCACGGGGCCGGGCCCGCCAGCTGCAGCCGCAGAGAGGAGGGGAACAGAGGAGCTCTGTGCGCCGGCAGCGCCGGGATTGTGCCGGAGCAGGGGGGGCTCACAAAAGGCAGGAAACGCCACCAAAAGTCTGGCACAATGGAGTCGGAAATGAGAACTTTGCTCTCGGGTTTCCACGGATCCATCCTATGGGCGAAATAGGGAGGGGGATCTGYGCTTTTGGTGCCAAGCCGGGGGAGACAGGCGGGCATTCTTCAGTCACCGGCGGGAAGGTGACACCCCCTCCCCCCAAAATCCCGACCCCAGGAGCTCAGTGATGGCTTCCTGCCCCCGGTCTGGGGGTCGTKTCTGGTAGCGCCGTTCTTTGGGGATTCTCACCCATTTCTGGGGGTTTGTTGGGGGTTTTTGAGTCTATATCCACCCACGGCCTCTCGCAGCCCCCCGCACCCCACTGCGGCCCCATTGGGGTGTGGAGGGGCTGTAGGGCGCTGCTGGCTCCATCCTGCCTGGCTCACAGGGAATTTTGGGGTGTGGAGGCGATGGAAGGTGCTCCCCTTTTCGGAAACAACCCCAAATCCTGCTGGGACCCCCCTCCTCCTGCCTCCATTCCAGGGACCCCCCACCCCTCTGTGAGACCCCCCCTCATTCCAGGGACCCTCCTCAGCCCCTCCACGCCGAGCGGGGTGCGGGAGGCGGCCCCGCTGCCGTGGGGAGGGGGCGGCCCCGGTTTTGGGGGGGATTGGCCCGGGTTTGGGGGGGTGGCGCATGCGCGGCCGCCCCTCGCCCTGCGCCGGGCAGCGCGG
>NW_026624003.1:219789-228337 GCF_030028575.1 Malurus melanocephalus | reverse complement strand
GGGACGGTGACACCGGCACGGCTGTGGCACAGCGGGACAGAGGCGGGAGCTGGGGGGCACACTCCTGGCGGGAGTGTGGGGGGACACCGGGGGTACCGGGGGTACCGGGGGGACGGGGAGAAGGATGGCGGCCCGGGCGTGGGGAGGGTGCTGGGGACACTGAGGGGACCCTCAGGGATGGCGGTGCTGGGGTTGGGGACAGGGGGGCTGCAGGGGACACTGCGGGATCGGGGCACTGGGACAGCCGGACAATGGGGGTGTGGCCACTGGCGGTGTGGGGACAGCAGGACAGGGGGACACTGACAGGGGCTGGGGACACTGCGAGGGGCTGGGGGACACTGACAGGGGCTGGGGGACACTGAGAGGAACAGGGGACACTGCGAGGGGCTGGGGGACACTTAGAGGGACTGGGGGACACTGAGAGGAACAGGGGACACTGACGGGGGCTGGGGGACACTGACGGGGGCTGGGGGACACTGACAGGGACTGGGGACCCCCGCACTGGGGACAGCAGGACAGACAGGGCTGGGGACAGTGCGACACCATGCCCTGAGCCCCCCTGAGCTGGCACCGAGGCGGAGGGCAGGGAGAGGTGGCGAGGGGTGGCAGGACAGCGCTGGGTGGCGGCGGGGTGTCACCCCCTGCTCCTTGGCCACCCAGTTCCTCGTTGGTGACACTGGTGGCTCCCTGGCGGGTTGGGAGCCCGAAATCTCCCTGTCCCGGGGCGCAAACCCCAACCCGGCGGGACAGCGGTGCCACGGGCCGAGGGTCCCCTCCCGTTCGGGCACCGGGAGCGGTGTCGGTCCGGCCGAGGCACCGGCGGGGCTGGCGATGGAGCCGAGGGCTCGCAGCGAGGCTGCACCGGCTTTGGGGCTCCCGCGGCGCTTGCCGGGGACAGCAGAAAGCGGGGCAAAGAGAATGGATAAATTTAAAATTTAAAAAAAAAAAAAAAAAAAAAAAGAGGAGCGAATTCTAAAATAAAGGCTGCAGACTGTCTGCCTAATAAAAATCGCACCCGGCAAAGGGCCCATATTGGACGGGATCACAGTTTCCCGAGGTGCTAATTTATTCCGGCAGGCTGGGGGGAGCGGGAGCATCACGTTGCCTGTGAGATGTGACGGCAGCGAGGTTTGCAGAATTCCTTTGTTGTGGGCAGAGAGGAGGGGACGCCGAGCCGGCCCCGCCGCCGGGCTCCTGCCGCGGCCGCGCAGCCCCGGGAGGGCCCGGCCGAGATCCCCGGTCCCCGCGGGGGCGGCGGGGGCACCGGGCGCCGGGAGGGAGGTGGGTGCCGCGGGGGCCGGGGGCGGCGGCGGGCGGGGGGCGCAGGAGCGACCCCGCGGGCTGGGGGCACCTGGGGGTGGGCACCGCGGTGTCGTGTGCCCGGTGGCGGTGGCACCGCGGACCGGAGTGACCCGCGGGGACSGCAGAGGTCACCGGGGCCGCGCTCCGCACGGGGACAGCCCGCGGCGTCACCAGCGCTGGGGCGTCCCCARGGCGGGGACAGCGATGTCCCGCTGCTCGCGGGCTGCCCGGGCGGGTGGGCAGTGTCCCCGTCTGCTGCCACCCGTCCCGTGTCCCCAGCGCTGTCCCAAATGTCCCCTCAGCTCCGTGCAGGTCCCGGATCCGCAGCCGCCCCCGGCCCCGTCCGAGCTCGGGGCGACCCCCGGAGTGGCCGGGTGGTCCCGGCGCCCCGCGGCCTGGGTGGAATTAAGCTCCGTTTCAGCTCAAGCTAATCACCAGCGCCGGCTTTGCATATTCATGAGAAGGATGAATTATTCATGAGGTGACAGCGAGTGACAGATGTGAAAATGTTCCCCCGGGTTGGGGGGGCTGGGGGGGCGTTTTGCACCGGCGTTATTTTAAATTTCTCTCGTCTGCCGTTCCCCCGGCGGGGCCGGGGCGCGGGGGGACGGGGACACGCTCCTGTCCCCGAGGGGGCAGAGCCACGTGGCGCTGGGGACACCGCGGTGACATCGCCCTGACTGCGGGGAGAGATTCCCCTGAGAAATCGGGGCCCTGGTGCCCGAGGCGGCCTGGTCACTTCCGTCACCTCGCTGCCACCCCCGTGCCACCCCCGTGCCACCCCCGTGCCACCCTTGTGCCACGCCCGTGCCACTCCTGTGCCACCCCCGCGCCTCGCTGTCCCCACCGGGCACTGGGGCTGGATCGTGGATCAAGGGGAGGCGGGAATTACCGGGGACACCCCCGGGCTGCGGGGACATCACCGGGGACACCCCCAGGCTGCGAGGACACCCCCGGGCTGCGGGGACATCACCGGGCTGCGGGGACAGCGCGGGTGGCGGCTCCGGCCGCAGGGGATGGCGCTGCCCGTGTCGTTTGTCCTGACCTTGGGAGAAACTCTCTGCTGGCTCAGCACCTTCCCCGCGCGGCGTTCGGGTCCGGTCCGAGGGGCTGCGGGGCGGGGACGGGCGGGGACAGGAGCAGAGCGCGTCCCGAGAGCTGGGGTGGCCCCGGGGGGGGCAGAGGTGTCGCTGCTCGGGGGGTTTGGGGACAGCGGAGCTTTCCCAGGTGCTGCCGGCCCGGCCCTCCCGCCGTTCCCGCTGCCAAAGCAAACCCCGCAGGAGCGCTGGCGGCAGGGAGGGGACAGCTCAGCCGGAGCCCGCGGCCCTGGGACCCCAAAAGCCAACCCCAAACCCCGAGCGGCRCCCACAGCCCCGCTCCTGCCGGGCTCCGGGACCCCCGCCCGTCCCTCCATCCCCAAAGAGCAACTTCAGTGTTTAACGTTGGAATAAATCCGGGCTGTTTGCTCTGAGCAAAKATCCGAGCAGGATTTCTGCTCCTCGCCGGGGGCTCTCCCTGCTCCGTGTCGCCTGCCCGGTGTGACAGCGGGGGTGGCACCGGGAATGGGACCCCCGGACCCCCCGAGCTGTCCCTGGGAACGGGGGAGGCTCTGCCGGGAGCTCCGGGGAGGAGGARGAGGATGGAGGAGGGGAAGGTTCCAGGAAGGGAGCGAGGTCCCATCGCTCCTGGACACCCCAGAAAGTCAAAATTAACATTTCAATGGGAGGAGCTGGAACCTCCCGAGCCCGGCAGTGCCAAGGGATTTCTTGTTTTCCCCTGGAGCGGGAAGACAGGGAAAAAATTGGTGCTGCCGGGGACATTTCCTTGCCCGAGCCTCCCCCAGCAGGGATGAAAGTTTTCCAGATTCCGGGAAATTTATCCGGGCAAAGGCACAACGCGCTCCCCATTCCTCATCCCGGGGATTTCCCTCCATGGCCAGGCCGGGTCACCTCCCTGTCCCCTCCCAGAGGCTGGCTTTGGGGACAGAGCGCCCTGCGGAGCTGCCGCGGGAGGGAAGGGGCTGCCAGCGCTTTCTTCTTGAGAAGAAATCCGATAAAACCCGGTTTTGCATCCCCGAAAAGGCCCTTTGCCAGCGCAGAACACGGGGGGTCTCCTTTTTTCTCGCCATTTTGCTCTTTCTTTCTATTTTCGTCCCATAAAAGCACAGAAGGGMCGGGATGAGGAATCAARGGCTGGGAAATGGAGCATCRGGGATGGGGGATGAGGCAGAGCCTSGGCTCGGGGCAGCTGGAGAGGCTCGGGGGGCTCTGGGGTGCCCCAAAGCCGAGAGCTCCCCAGTCCCTGGTGGGGCCGGCAGGGATCGGTCGGGGCTGGGGATCCCCGGGGCTGCCGGGGCCGATCCCGCTCCTCCCGAGGCCTCCCAGCCCCGCGTGTCGTTGCAGGTCAAGGATGGTCCATGGGATGGTCCATGGGATGGGGGATGCCGCCTGCTGCCTCCTGCTCGGGCTCTGCCTCCTCCCCATCGCCGCCCTGGGTAAGGCTCCGCGGCGGGGCTGCCCAGAGGGCAAACACCAGAAATGATGAACTCGGGGCTGGAATAAACCCTGGCGGGCAGCAATCACCCGGGCTGCSGGCGGGATTAGCGAGGGAGAAGCCCCCCAGGACCCCCCCGGGCTGGGATCCCCGCAGGCGAGACCTTAAATCCTTAATCCCGCTGGCGACCCCTCCCCAGGCCCRGCTGAGCCCCCCGGGGATTTGCGGTGGCTCTGCCCCGTGTCCCCCCGGTCCCCGCTGCACGGGGGCTCTGGGCTCTCCCAGCCGGACCCCTCGGGCAGGGGCGGGCTCGGGGTGCGCTCAGGGTGGGAGGAAGGTGCGGGGGATTAGCGGCTGTGCGGGGTGCCCAGCTGGCCGGGCTCTGCGGGGAGCAGCGCTGACCCCGCCGGGGCTCCAGGGGGGCCCGAGACGCGGGGGATTTGCGGCGGCGGCGCCGGGAGCGCGCCCGGGCTGGGACGGGATTAGCGCGGCAGGAGGAGGAGGAGGAGGAGAGGGTGGTCACGGTCCGGCCGCGCTTCATCCCAGCTCGGGGGCGCACCCACGGGCGCAGAGCAGTGGCCACACTTGGGGACATTCCGGGGGGGGGCTGGGCAGCATCCGGGGGGCGTGAACCCCGTTCGAGTTGGGGGTTCAGCCCCAGAGGGGGTCAAGGTCGATGTGCGGCCGCTGAACGGGGCGGCCGCGCTTTATCCCATTTGATTCTCCCGTTCTGCTCATCCGGGGGTGCTCAGGGCAGCCCGGGCAGAGCCCCCTGCCCTCCCCGCTGGGACCAGAGCCCCGGGCCCTTCCCGCTGGGACCAGAGCCCCCTCCCCTCCCCGCTGGGACCAGAGCCCCCGGCCCTCCCCGCTGGGACCAGAGCCCCCGGTAGCCGAGCCCGTGTCCCGCAGGCTCCCAGGACGAGGGGAAGGTGATCCACATCAGGCGGGTGCAGCACCGGGCGCTGCGGGTGGGGCTGGGGGAGCCSGTCACCCTGCCCTGCCTCTTCCTGCTGCACCCCTCGGCCGCGCTGGGGCCCAACGAGCCCCCGGAGCCGCCGCGCGTCAAATGGAGCAAGGTGCGCTCGGCCGGCGGCCAGAGGGAGGACGTGCCCATCCTGGTGGCCAAGGACAACGCGGTGAAGGTGGTGAAAGCCTACGAGGGCCGGGTGTCGCTGCCCGGCTACGCCCGTGACCGCTCCAACGCCACGCTGCAGCTGCGGGCGGCCCGCGCCAGCGACGCGGGGCTCTACCGCTGCGAGGTGGTGGCGGGCATCGAGGACGAGCAGGACCTGCTGCCACTGGAGGTGACGGGTGAGCCCCGAACCCGCGGCGGCCCTAAACCCGCGGCAACCCTAAACCGGGCACCGGCCTTAAACCCCGCACCAGCCCTAAACCCCGCACCAGCCCTAAACCCCATGGCAACCCTAAACCCGCACCAGCCCTAAACCCGCACCAGCCCTAAACCCCATGGCAACCCTAAACCCGCACCAGCCCTAAACCCGCACCAGTCCCGCACCCCGTGCCAGTCCTGCCCCCCTGTCCCTGTCCCTGGCCCTGTCCCTGTCCCTGTCCCTGGCCCTGTCCCTGTCCCTGGCCCTGGCCCTGTCCCATCTCCGCGCTCCTCGCCCTCCCAGGCGTTGTGTTCCATTACCGGCCCGCGGGCGAGCGCTACGCTCTGACCTTCGCCGCCGCCCGCCGCGCCTGTCGCGACAACTCGGCCGTCATCGCGTCCCCCCAGCACCTCCAGGCCGCCTTCGAGGACGGCTACGACAAYTGCGACGCGGGCTGGCTGAGCGACCAGAGCGTGCGGTGAGTGCGCGGCGCGGGCAGCCCCGGGAGCCGCGTCCCCGCCGAGCCGAGCGCCCACCGTGCCCCTCCCGGCAGGTACCCCATCACCCTGTCCCGGCCCGGCTGCTACGGAGACCGCAACAGCCTGCCCGGGGTGCGCAGCTACGGCCCCAGGGAGCCCAGCGAGCTCTACGACGTCTACTGCTACTCCCGGGAGCTGCGAGGCAAGGGACGCGCTCCGGGACGGGCCCGGGGCTGCCCGGGGATGGCCCTCCCTTGATATGGCCATGGCTGGGTGCCCGGGGATGTCCTTTGGTGGCCGTGGCCATGGCTGGGTGCCCGGGGATGTCCTTTGGTGNTGCCCGGGGATGTCCTTTGGTGGCCGTGGCCATGGCTGGGTGCCCGGGGATGTCCTTTGGTGGCCGTGGCCATGGCTGGGTGCCCGGGGATGTCCCTCCACGGCCACAGCGCTGCCCATCCCCGTCCGGCTGCGGTCCGGCTGCGGGCGGTGCCAGGGCCGTGCCAGCGCTCCGTGCCATCCTTGTCACCGGCCGCGCTCAGGCGACGGGGACATCCCAAAAGCGCCATCGGAGCCATCGGCACGGTCACCTCCCGTCCCCGGGTCCCCAACACCGCCGCTCTCCCGCAGGGACCGTGTTCTACGCCACGGCGCCGGGGCGCTTCACCTGGCAGGGCGCCCGCAGGCACTGCCGCAGCCGCGGCGCCTCGCTGGCCACCACGGGCCAGCTCTACCTGGCCTGGCGCCAGGGCCTGGACCAGTGCGACCCGGGCTGGCTGGCCGACGGCAGCGTGCGCTACCCGATCCGCCTGCCGCGCAGGAAGTGCGGGGGCGAGGCCTCGGGGGTCCGCACCCTCTACCAGTTCCCAAACCGCACCGGCTTCCCCCCCGCCGCCGCCAAGTTCGACGCTTACTGCTACAAAGGTGAGCGGGAGCGGCCGAGCTCCCCCCCAGACCCCCGGCCGCTCCCTCCTTCCCTCGGGAGCCAGTGGGCACGGCCGGGAAAATTGCTGCGGATGAATAATTAATTGGGGAATTAATGAGATCAATGAGGAGAGCGGCTCTGGGAGGGAGCCCGGCTCCGCTGGGTGCGGGGAGGGGGATGCGGTGCGTGGTGCGGACACTCGAGGAGGCCCCGGGACCGCAGGGTGCCCTCGGTGCCACCGCTGATGCCCGCGGTGTCCCCGCAGCCCTGGGACAGGGGGACGCGGAGGAGCCGGTGCTGCCGGTGCCGCCCACGCCCGACCCGCCGAGCAGCGACAACGTGCTGGTGGAGCACAGCGAGGAGCTGGGCACGTCGGGGGACACCCGCGACACCCCCCGCGACCGCTACGAGCTCCCGGGGCTGCCGGGGCCCGCGGGGCCGGGCGAGGATGAGGACGAGCAGCTGCGGCCGGSCAGCGGCAGCGCGGTGGCGGCGCGGCGCGGGGACCTCCCGGCCGCTGCTCTGTCACCGGCCCCGGCGGCTCCAGGGCTGGCGACGGGCGCTGCGACATCCGTGCCGCCCACCGCGGTCACCTCGCCGGCCGGGCCCCACGAGGAGGAGGAGGAGGAGGAGGAAGAGGCTCTCAACGTGGTGGATCAGGCTCCGGAGAGCTCCCGGCGGGACCCGGCACGGGGAGACCCTGAACAAGCGCCGGTCCCGGCACATTCCCAAAGCCCGGTCCTGGAGAGCATCCCCGCCTCGTCCTTGGCCCCGCCTGGGCTGGGGACGGTCCCCAGCGCGGCCCCCGAGACCCCCAGCACCCCCAGGAAGAGCTACCCCGGCCTGAACGGCCGCTACTTCCAGCTCCAGCGGCACAGCCGGGACCCCGCGGTGACNTGGCCGGGAACCCGGCGGGGACGGTCACCCAGGCCCCCGTGCTGCCGCTGGAGGTGAAGGGAGCCGCATCCAACGCCGTGGAGCTGTGGAGCCTCCCCCGAGGCGGCACCGAGAGCCCCCGGCGGGACGGAGCCCACGCGTCCCCCAACGAGGTGGAGGACACCGGTAAGTGACACCGGGACACGGCCGGGGGTCGCGGCGGGGCTGCGCCGCTCGGGGACCCCATGGCGGTGCCATCTCTTGCAGAGCTCGTGGTCCCGGCCGCCGTCCCGGTGTCCCCCTCGCCGCAGGCGCCGCTCCCGAGGGATTCAGGGTGGCCCGCACGGAGCCGCCCCGCGCTGTCCCCGTCCCCGTCCCCGTCCGCGTCCCCGTCCCCGGCCGCCCCCGCCGCTCCCCGCCACGCTCCGGTTCACCGGGACATCCCCGCCGAGGGGGCTCCGCCCCGCGTTCCCACCGCCCGTGGGGACTCCCCGCGGGCCCCCGCAGATGGCACCGAGGACTTCTCCGGGGACACCCCCGCCCAGGAGAGCGGAGGCTCCGTGCCCCCGTGGCCCCCGCTGCCCCCGGCCCCGCTGGTGGCCGAGGGTCCCGAGCCGCAGCCCCGCGGGGACAGCGGTGACAACAGCGGGGCCCCGGGGGACGGCGCGCTGGAGAGGCAGAGGAAAGCGGTGACATTCCTGGAGCCAGAGGGTCCCTCCGAGGGACACCGAGCCAGCTCCGGCCGCACCGAGGGGGCTGAGCCCGGGCCCGGGGGGCGGCTGAGCCCCGCGGCTCCACAAGGGTCGGCCGAGCCCAGCCCGGAGCAGCCCGAGCAGTCCCTGGGTGCCGGGAACGGCTCGGCCGAGCCCCGCAGCGGAGCCACCGCGTCCCCCCCGGCCTGGGACGTCCCCTCGCCGTCCCCGTCCCCCGCGGGCACCGAGGTGGTGCTGTGGGCCGGTACCGAGCGGCCCGAGGAGGGRGCGCTGCTGGAGCCGGCGGCCGAGGAGGGGTCCACGGCCTTCGCTGCCCCGGAGCCGCAGCCCACGCACGGCTCGGAGGCGGAGCTGGGGGCGGCCGAGCAGCTCCTGCTTTCCCCCCCGAGCCCCCGGCAGCCCCCCGCCACCCCCGGCGCCCCGGCCGCCCCC
>NW_026624003.1:212554-218785 GCF_030028575.1 Malurus melanocephalus | reverse complement strand
TGCCTGTCCAGCCCGTGCCAGAACGGCGGCACCTGCATCGACGAGGTCAATTCCTTCGTGTGCCTCTGCCTGCCCAGCTACGGCGGCAGCCGCTGCGAGAAAGGTGCGGAGCGGCCCCGSTGTCGCCCCCGGGCCCGGGGACAGCCGGAAAGGGACACAAATCCCGCCCGGCGCCGCTCGCTTCCTCCGCCGCCACTGTCGCCGTGTCCCCGCAGACACGGAGGGCTGTGACCACAACTGGCACAAGTTCCAGGGCCACTGCTACCGCTACTTCGCCCGGCGGCGCTCCTGGGAGGACGCGGAGCGCGACTGCCGGCGCCGGGCCGGGCACCTCACCAGCATCCACTCGCAGGAGGAGCACAGCTTCATCAACGGTGGGCTCGGGGGGCACCGCACCCGCACCGCCCCCTCCCCGGGCGCCCCTCGCCCCCTCCGTGCGAGCCGCGGCTCCCTCTCCCCGCAGGCTTCGGCCACGAGAACACCTGGATCGGCCTCAACGACCGCATCGTGGAGCAGGACTTCCAGTGGACCGACAACAGCGGCTTGGTGAGGGGCTCTGGGGGCTGCGGGTGGGCTCGGGGGGCGGCCGGGGGGCGCCGGGGGTGTCACCCTCTCTGGTGTCCCCCAGCAATACGAGAACTGGCGGGAGAACCAACCCGACAACTTCTTCGCGGGCGGCGAGGACTGCGTGGTGCTCGTGTCCCACGAGATCGGCAAATGGAACGACGTTCCCTGCAACTACAACCTGCCCTACATCTGCAAGAAAGGCACAGGTACGGCCCCACCCCACAGGTCCCGGTGTTCCCATCCCGCAGCCCCCGGTGTTCCCGTCCCGCAGCCCCCAGGCCCCTCCTCATCCTCACCAAACCTTTCCCAGGCGAACTCCGGCAGTTCTTCCCTAATTCTCCGTTTTTCCTTTCTTTCCCTCCCTCAGCACTCGGATTTGTTTGATTTGCTCCCATTAAACCCATTAAATTCCCATTTCTTATCTCGGGAACTCCCATTAACCTCCAGCTGCTCCTCGCGTGCTCCTCCCCGCCCCGCGCGCTAATGACGCCCCAATAAGGCCATTAATTAACGAATTAAACCCGGGGGACACCTCGCTCCTGGAGCCACCAGTGGCAGGGCGTCCCCAGGGCGGGACGGAGGATCCTGGGGGGTCCCGGACGGGTGTCCCTTGTCCCCTCGCAGTGCCAGGGGGGTGACAGCGCTCCGTGTCCCCCCAGTGCTGTGCGGGCCCCCCCCGGAGGTGCCGAACGCTTTCCCGGTGGGAAAGAAGAAGGAGAAGTACAACATCCACTCGAGCGTGCGCTACCAGTGCCAGGAGGGCTTCACCCAGCGCCACGTGCCCACCATCAAGTGCCACAGCACGGGCAAGTGGGACCGGCCCAAAATCCTCTGCACAAAACGTGAGTGGGGACGCGGCGGGGAAGGGAGGGGATTGGAGGGGAGGGGGTGAGACCGCGGCTCCTGAAGCCCCCGCGCCCCCCGCCTTGCCCCCGTTAGCCAGGCGGTCGCACCGAGCGCGGCGGCACCGGCGGCACCGGCACAGCCACCCGCACCACCAGCACCAGCACCACAAACCCCGCAAGGAGCGGCGAAAACACCGCAAGCACCTCCGGCTGGACTGGATGGAGGAGGGCCACTACTTCTGAGCCGGCGGCGGCCACAGCACAAGGGTCCCCCGGGGGATGCGGTGACAGCCCCCGCCCCTGTCCCACCCCGTCCCCCCTCTTTTATAACCCCCTKTCGGCTTTAGCTCCTTAGGATGCCCGGCCCCGTAGGGAATAGGATCCGGAGGGGGCGGCTGCGTGTGCGTCCCCAGCCCTCCCTGCATGTCCCAAGCTCAGCCCCGGCCCGGGCGGGAGCCCCCGGCCCCTCACAGGGACCCCCAGCCCCGTCCCCGCTGGGCTCTGTCCCTGTCCCTGTCCCCAAATCGGGGTGAATCAGCGGCCCCCGGTCCCACCTCGGGTGGTTCTGGTTTTTCAGCAGCGCCCCAATTTCCCCGCCCCAGCACCCCGGGGCGTCCCTGCGGCCGGGCCGGGGGTCGCGGTGCCTCCCGGGCCRTTGTCCCCTCGGGCCGGTGCGTTGGGTGTGTCCCCGTTCCCGCTCGTTTCGGGTCCCCGTCGGGTGATGTGTGTGTGTGTGTACGGCGCTTTCTGATCTCTGCTGTTTGCGACGTGACTGCCGTGTCCCGACCCCTCCCGACCCCCGACCCCCGACCCCTCCCCATTTCTGACTCTGCCTTTCTGTACTGCTGGACATTTTAATAAATTTTTTTAACAGTTGAGCGCCCCCGACYCTGCTCCTTCCTGGGGACCCCGGGACGCGCCCCCTGCGCGGTTCCGCTCCCCCTCTGCTCCTCTCAGCCCTCGGCATTTGCTCGGAGCGGGCCCCGATCCTGTCCCGGGCTCCCCGGTGAATCCCCGCGGCGGCGCTGCCATCTCTGTCGCTGTCGCTGATCGCGGGTTCCCCTCCAGATGGGAGGTGCTGATGGATTTTTCGGGTGGTTCGTGCCTCAGTTATCCCCCCTCACCCACCCCCGAGGCTCCGCTGGCCCCGCCACCCACGGTCCCCGCTGTCCCCTCCCGGGGCTGGGACATCCCGGCACATTTTTGTTTTTCCGGGTCATTAAAGGTRATTTACGGGCCGTGCTCGGCTGAGCCGGGCCTGGAGGATGCCCCGAGCCCTCTCCAAAGCCCGGGGTCCCCATCCGTGTCCTGCCACCCCCACGGCGGCCCCTGGCTGCTGCCAGCCCCGAGTGGCTCTGCTGATGCCGCTCCTTGGATCTAATCCCGATAAATCCAAGGGTTGGGATGCTCGGAGCGTGCCCAGATCGCGCTGGGAGTGGGGACGGAGCAGCCCCGGTGTCCCCGAGATGCCCCAAGGACACAGCAGAGCCCGGCTCAGCTCTCCAAAGCGGCCGAAGCTTTTATTTCATCTAGGTCCAGGGCTGCCAAAGCCTGCGGCCGGTGCCCGGCTGGGTGGGCGCAGCGCCGGTGCCCCCCGGCCCCTCCCGCTCCGGCCCCGGCCAAGCCAAGCGCGCAGGAGCTGCCCCGGCACGAAGCCAAGCCCGGTGCGCCCGGKCCCTGCCCGGCGGGATTTGGGGTCCCGGCGCCTCCCGGGGGGACAGCGCGGGGTGAGGATGAGGAGGGCGGGCCCGGCCGCCCTTCAGCGCATGCAATGGGCGCATCGAGAAGCGAGAGCTGCGAGGAGCCGCGGGTCCCGGCCGGGCTCAGCAAACCCTGTCCCTGCCGCCGCCTCAGCGTCCCCCGGCGCCACCGAGGTGACAGCCCGCCGTGCTGGCGCGTCCCCAGCCCCCGGCAGGGGCTGCCCGCAGCTCCCCGCGCTGCCCCGGCCCGAGCCGGGGGTGCTGCCCACCGCCCCCGCCCTCACACGCGGTTGGGGTGCCCGCCGCCCCCCGGCCCCTTCCCCGGGGCCCCGCCCGCCTTCTGGAAGCAGTAGACCCCGAAGAGCTTGTACTTCTTGTCGGGGAAGCCCAGGTTGCGCACGCCGGGCTCGCGGCCGCCGCAGCGGGCGCGGGGGTTGACGATGGGGTAGCGGATGCTGCCGTCCTCCAGCCAGCCCGCCTCGCAGCGGTCCAGCAGCTGGATCTTCCAGGCCGCGTACAGCTGCCCCACCTTGGCCACGGCCGCGCCGTTGTTCTTGCACGCCTGCACGGCCTCCGAGTAGCTCAGCTTGCGGAAGGTTTTCAGGAAATAAACTTTGCCTAAAGGGGGATGGAGCGGGGGTGTCAGCCCTGGGGGTCCGGCACGGCCGGAGGGGAGCGGGGGTTCGGGGGTGCAAGGGTTGGGGACCCCCTGAACACATTGGGGAATTGGAGAAGGTGGGAGGTTCCAGCCCTGAGGATCCCCCAAAACATTTTGGGGAGTTTGGAGAACCCGAGGGGTTCCAGCGCCTCCAGAAGCATTTGGCAGGGCGGGAGAACACGCGCGTACCGGCCCCGCAGACCCCGCAGATCATTTGGGGGGCTGATTCACCCCCGGGCGSTGTCACCCTCCGCTATTTGTCCCTCCTGCCACCGTTAAATAAACACTGCCGGTCCCCCCGCGCCCCCCGGCTGCGGGAGGGATTCACGGAGCTCTCCCGGCTCCCCTCTGCCTCATCCATCACCCGCCTGTGCAGCTCCCTCCATCCCCGGCTCCTGCCGGGAAAGACGCTTCGGCAAAAAAAAGATTTTTCTTTTTTTTTTTTGCTAAAAAAAAGATTTTTTTTTTTTTTTTCTAAAAAAAAGAAGACATTTCTGCTAAAAAAAAGAGGGTTTTGCTTACAAAGAGGTTTTTGCTAATAAAATTGTCAAAACAAAAAGCGGTTTTGGCTGAAAAAAGAGTTTTGCCAAAGAATAAGAGGGTTTTGCTCAAAAAATAGAGGGTTTTGATAAAAAAAATGTGTTTGCTTTAAAAAAATGAGGTTTTTATTAAGAAAAAGGAGGTTTCTGCTAAAAAAAAAATAAATTTTTGCTCAAGTTGGGCGTTCCAGCCCCAGAAGTGATGGGGACGGGTGTTGGGGGCCGCAGCTCCAGCCAAGGAACCCAGGAATGGACTCCCAACGCGGAGCATCCCCCGCTCGCCGCGGGAATCCCTCCCCCGCATCCCCAGCCCGGCCCGTGCCTCAGTTTCCCCCGCGCCGCGCTCACCGTTGAGGTTGGAGGTGAAGCAGAAGGCGTCGTAGTGCTCGCTCTCCTTGTGCCGGTAGCCGTAGTTGCGCACGCCCACGGGCGTGTCCTTGCGGCCGCACTCCTCGCGGGGCCGGGAGATCGGGTACTGCACGGAGCCGTCCTGCAGCCAGCCCGCGTTGCACCAGTCCATGCCCTCCAGCCAGGCCTGGTGCAGCTGATCGTGGGACGCCAGGATCCCGTCCTGCTCCAGGCACGCCTGCTGCGCCTCGTGGAAGTTGAGCGTGTAGCGCCCGAGGCGCGGGTGGTACGGGAAGATGACGCCTGAGGGGGGATGAGGAGGGGTCGGTGTCCCCTCGGGGCTGGGGACAGCGGGGGGACAGCGCGAGGCGCGGGGATGGGAATTGTGGGGTGGAAACGCAGCCGGGACGAGCTCCGGCTCCGCGAGAGTTCCCGGAGACCGCAGGGACCCGCAGGGACCCCCGGCCCCAGGAGCTTCTGCTCTGGGATTTGGGGTCATCAGTGGTGCCCCGCCACCCCCAAACTGCGCCCCCCGAGCTCCTGAAAAAGGGATTCCCCGTTCCGCAGCCCCGGCGCYGCCACATCCCGCTGCCCGCGTGCTTTACGAGCCCGGGCCACCATCAGTCCGCGGCCTTTACGAGCTGCCACCCGCGAGCCGGCAGCGACCGTAAAACCCCGCCAGGGCGGCCATAAACCACGGCAGAACAAGCGGCCCCGAGGAGCCGCGGGAAGCCCATCCCGGCCGGCCCGGGTACCTTCCAGGTCCAGCTTGACCATGCCGGTGTCGTCCTCCAGCTCGTTGGTCACCTCGCACTCGTAGCGCCCGTAGTCCTGCAGGGTGACGTTGCGGATGATGAGGGACGCGTCCCCGACCCCGTCCTCCTGCAGGGCCGTGCGGCCCCGGTAGGACCCGAACGCCCTCCGCGCCTTCCCCAGCGCCACGAACACGTCCACGAAGGCCATGGGCTCGGTCACTTTGGTCCACTTGAGGCGGATCTCGGCCGGGTCGTGCGCGGTCACGTCGTAGTGGTAGCGGCAGGGCAGGATGATGGTGCCCCCGCGGTGCGTCACCACCTTGCCCGGGGCTGTCTGCACCACCACGGCGCCGCTGTCACCCTCTGCCAAAGGGACACGGAGCTCAGCCTGGCCGCCGAACCGGGGCTGCCGCCGGGAAAGGGACGGAGAGGGGGCGAGGCAGAATGTGGGGACATTTTGGGGGGAAATCCTYTCTTTTGGGGGATTTGAAAACGCTAAGAGGAGTTCGGGAGGGTTATGGGATAATCCCGYTCCCTGGGCAGGACAGGAGGACACGAGGGACGGATGAGAGGCCCGGAGGTGTTTGATGGGTGTTAAACGCAGCGAGCCGAGGGCTGCMGGGGGTTCCCCGAATCCCACCCAGCCCAGGGTCCCGTCCCCACTCACCCATCACATGAACCACCTTCTTCCTGCCCCGGCCATTGAGCAGCGCTTCCGAGGCCACAACCGCGGCGAGGAGCAGCAGCGCGGCCGGGCCGGCGGCCCAGGGGCTTGGGGGGCGCATCTGGGGGGACAGCAGCGCCCTCAGCACCCCCAGC
>NW_026624003.1:208950-211495 GCF_030028575.1 Malurus melanocephalus | reverse complement strand
GCGCCCTCCCCGCAGCGAGCGAGCGGCGGCCGCAGCCCCGCACTCACCGTGTCCCCGCTGCCCGCCCGCAGGAGCGCGCCGGTGCCGCCGGTACCGCTGCCGCTGCCTCCTCCGGTGCCGCCGGTGCCGCCGGTGCGGCTCCGCGCAGGGGGCGGCACCGGGAGCTCGGCCCGGCCCTGCCCCGGCTCCCGGCGCTGCGCAGGGCCGGCGGCTCGCCAAGGTCACCGGCCCGCCCGGCCCCTCCGCTGCCCCCGGAGCCCCCCGGAGCCCCCCGGTGCCGCCGGGACCCCCGGCCTGGGCTGCGGGCGGGGAACACGCGGGGCACGAGGAGCCGGATCCGGTAAAAACCGCAGGGGCAGCTGTGCCCGTCCAGCGCCAGCCGGGGCACCGGCCCGGTGTATGCCCACCCCAACCCAACCCCGGTACAGCCCCCCGTGCGCCACCCCCAAACCGCTCCCTCCCACCCACCCCGGGCACCCGCAGCACCCCCGGCCCGGCCGCCCCCATCCCCTGCACCCCAAAGGGCCCGGGGGGCGCAGGGGGGCAGCGCCTTTACCCCGGGGGTGCTGTGCGAGACAGCCCCGGTACCCCCGCCTGGCACGGGGGAACCTCCCCGGGCACAGCAGGGACACGGGGGGACACGGGCTGGGGACACGGGCTGGGGACACGGGCTGGGGACACGGGCTGGGGACACGGGCTCGGAACAACCGCGGCTCCTTTATTTTGTAAACAGCGCTGTCCTGGCGCTCTCCCCTCTCCCGAGTCCTCCCAGCGCACTCGGGACCCCCGGGACCCGCGACACCCCCGGGCCCGGGCGGGGCTGTGGCTGCGGCGATGTCCCCGCAGAGCATCCCGAGGTCCCCGCAGCTTTTGGGGACCGGAGCGGGGCCAGAGGCAGCTCCGGGATGGGGACAGCAGCCCCGGGATGGGGACAGCAGCTCCGAGATGGGGACAGCAGCTCCGGGATGGGGACAGCAGCTCCGGGATGGGGACAGCAGCTCCGGGATGGGACAGCAGCTCCGGGATGGGGACAGCAGCTCCGGGATGGGACAGCAGCCCCAGCAGGACACGTCACTGGTATTTCTTGGCCCGGGCCAGGCCGGGGGGCGCGGGGGGCAGGAAAAAGGCGGGGGCGCGCAGGCAGCGCAGCGCCAGGAGCTGCGGGCCCAGCGCGTAGAGAGCGTTGGAGAGGAGGAAGCTCCACAGGACATCGTCGGGGGTCTGGTACGGGAACGGGGTGCGGGAGTGCAGCGAGGAGCCCAGGTGGGTGAACTGAGCCTGCAATGGGGCGGGGGCGGCGTCAGAGGGGCTCGGCCCCAAAGGGTAAAACCCCCGACCCCAAAGGGTAAAACCCCCGGTCCCAAAGGGTGAAACCCCCGGCCCCAAAGGGTGAAAACCCCCGGCCCCAAAGGGTGAAAACCCCCGGCCCCAAAGGGTGCAGCCCCGGTCCCAAAGGGTGCAGCCCCGACCCCAAAGGGTTCCCGGCTCCAGCAGCACACCCAGCCCGTCCTATCTATAGCCCTGCGTCTCTCCGCCCTATTTCCGTCCCGCTGATCGCGGGTTCTGCCCGAATCCCCCGAGGCCGAAGCAATTTCCAGGCACGGAGCTGCTCCATTTGCAGCCGCGGCTGAGGATCGGCCCCCCCAAACTCCGCCCCGGGGGCTCCGGGGGGATTCGCCCGCAGCCCGGGGGTCCCGCGGGTTTGGGGCCGCGCTGACCTGCGCCACGGCGCCCGCGAACAGCAGGGTCCAGTCGGGCAGCCAGGAACAGCCGGGCAGCGCCAGCGCGGGCACGGAGAGCAGCACGAAGGGCAGGAGGTAGAACAGGTGGAGCAGCATCTGCAGGGACAGCGACAGCGTCACCCGGCCCTGGTGGCACTGGGGGTGTCCGGGGTCACCCGGGCCTGGTGGCACTGGGGGTGTCCAGGGTCACCCTGGTGGCACTTTGGGGTCCGGCCCCTCGTGCCCCCTCACCTGCACTTTGGGGTAAGCCACGGGGTCGCGCAGGTAGGGCTCTCGCAGGTAGGTGTACTCGAAACAGGAATCGGCGGGGCAGTCCAGGACCACCTGGGGGTGCAGGGGGAGGGGAGGTGGGCGAGGGCGGCTGGACCCCCCCCGGGCCCCCCGAGCCCCGCCGGGACCCCCAGCGCTCACCATCCCCCTGAAGAAGGTGAAGGCGGCAGTGAGGAGCAGGATCAGGATCAGGACCAGGTCCTGGGGCCGCCGGTGCAGGGGTTTGCGCTGCTCCTCCGCCACCTGCGAGAGGGAAATTTTGGGGATTTTGGGATCCGCACCGTCTGATCCAGACCCTCACAGAGCCCCCGCTCCGGGCTCACCTTGTCGGGGCTGAGGCTCGGCAGCTCCCGGGGCTGCTGGAAGAGCCGGCGGCCGGYCCAGAGGAGGAGGAGGATGTAGGGCAGGTTGAGGAGGAAGGACGGGCTCAGCTCGGAGCTGAATTTCCCTGCGGAAAGAGAGCCCGGGATGGGCCCGGCCGGGGATGGAGGCAGCGGGGGGGGGCAGCAGGGGCCGAGCCCCCTCCCCAGCCC
>NW_026624003.1:201487-208435 GCF_030028575.1 Malurus melanocephalus | reverse complement strand
ACCGCGCTCATCAGCTGCGAGCCCAGCCAGAAGAGCCCCAGGCTCCGGTAGTTCTTCCTGCGGAGACACCGGGACCCCCGTGAGCCCCCTCCTCCCAAAATCGGGGATTCCACCCTCCCCCCGAGCCCCCCGGCTCACCTGCGGCCGATGGCGCCCACCATCACCAGGTAGAGCCCGTAGTGCACGATGCCGTCCCAGTAGCAGCTGAGGAGCCCGTGAGCCGTGCGCAGGTGGGGCTCGCCCTGCGGGGACAGAGGGGACACTGGGGGGACAGCGGGGACACGGAGGGGACACTGGGGGGACAGCGGGGACACGGAGGGGACACTGGGGGGACACTGGCGGGACAGCGGGGACAGCGGGGACACGGAGGGGACAGCGGGGACACCGCGGGGTGTGTGCGGTGTGTGGGGTTTGCGGGGTGTGTGGTGTGTGGGGCGTGTGGGGCCGTACCTCTCGCACGTAGAGCTCCATGAAGCCCGAGATGAACCCGTCCTCCTCCAGCGCGATGATCAAATCCACGGCCGAGACGAAGGAGAACGCCACGAACACTGCGGGACGGGCGGGAGGGCTCCGTGGGGGCCCGCGGGTCCCCCCAGATCCCAGATCCCAAATCCCAAATCCCTGCAGGCGCCACAGCTCCGCCCAGATCCCAGATCCCAAATCCCAGATCCCAAATCCCTGCAGGTGCCAAAGCTCCGCCCAGATCCCAAATCCCAAATCCCTGCAGGTGCCACAGCTCCGCCCAGATCCCAGATCCCAGATCCCAAATCCCAAATCCCAAATCCCTGCAGGTGCCAAAGCTCCTCCCAGATCCCAAATCCCAAATCCCTGCAGGTGCCACAGCTCCGCTCAGATCCCAGATCCCAGATCCCAAATCCCTGCAGGTGCCACAGCTCCGCCCAGATCCCAAATCCCAAATGCCCGCTCCCTCGGGCGCTCACCGCAGAACAGCGGGTCCTGGAAGTGGCCGACGCCGCCGCTGAGGATGAGGATGGAGCCGAGGCCGAGGAGCGCCAGGATCGCCACCGCCGCCAGGGCCAGGGGGCTGCTGCRGGACGGGACAGGGTCAGGCACGGCCCCACTGCCCCATCCCCAACAAAAACCCCTCATCACACCGAGTTTGGGATCAGACACCCGCACGGGTTTGTGGTGTCCCCAGGGCTGCGGGTCGCTGTCACCTGGAGAGTGTCACAAAGGGGATCCCGGAGCTCTGGGTGCCAAAAAGGGAAAGGTGGGAATGGAAACGGGAGAGCTCTGCCGGGTGGAAGAGGAGCTGGGTTAAAGTGAAGTTTGGTGGTGAAGTAAAAACTGGAATTGGTTGTGAAGATAAATACAGGAGAAATAAAGATAGAAAAGATAAATAGAGAAGGAATAAATATAGAATATTAGATGGAAATAAAGACATAAAGAGTGGGGAAAGGAAGGTGAAGGGGCCGGGAGRGAAGGGAAGGACAGGAAGGGAAGAAAGGGATGAAGGAACACAAAGGGAAAGCCCCGAGCTGGCAGTTCCTGGGGCCTGGGGCTGGAAATTGGGGGAAAAATCACCGAAATTAGGGAAAAATGAGCGTGGGTTTGTGTGGAAAGGGAATAAAGCAGGAGAGGAAGGGCGGGGATGGCACCGCTGGACCGCCCGGAGCGGCAGCGCCGTTATCAGCGGCGGGGACCGGGGGTGACAGCGGCCACGTCACCGGGGGACGCTCCCGAGGGGTCTCCAGGGCCGGAGCCACCCCAATTCCCGGGATTTGGGTGTCCGGGAGCCCGAGCGGCTCTGCTGGGGCCGAACTTCCAGAGCGGGATTTGAATCCATCGGGAAAGTCCGACYTTCCCACGGGGAAAAGCTGGACCGAGGCGCGCCTGTCCCGGGATGGATCCCGCGACCCGGGACAGACCCGGCCCCGGCCCGGGCAGGACCCCGTTCCCGTTCCCTGGAATCCTTCCCGTTCCCCATTCCCGGGAATCCCTCCCGTTCCTCATTCCCGGGAATCCCTCCCGTTCCCCGTTCCCCGTTCCCGGGAATCCCTCCCGTTCCCCATTCCCGGGAATCCCTCCCGTTCCCCATTCCCGGGAATCCCTCCCGTTCCCCGTTCCCGGGGGTCCCTCCCGTTCCCCGTTCCCGGGAATCCCTCCCGTTCCCGTTCCCGGGAATCCCCCCCGTTCCCCATTCCCGGGAATCCCTCCCGTTCCCCGTGTCCGGGGGTCCCTCCCGTTCCCCGTTCCCGGGAATCCCTCCCGTTCCCCATTCCCCATTCCCGGGGCTCCCTCCCGTTCCCCGTTCCCGTTCCCGGGGTCCCGCCCGGTCGCCACTCACTCCGCCAGGCTGGCCACGCCGGTGGCACCGAAGGCCACGGGGAGGGCGAGCAGGGGGGCGGCCAGGGCGGCCGGGAGCCCCGGGAGCTGCATCCCGGCCCCGCCGCCTGCACCGGAGCCCGCGGACTTCGGCCCCGGCGGCACCGGGCAGCGCCCTTAAAGCGCCAGAGCCGCCCCGGGGGAGCGGGGACACGGCGGGGACGGACCGGGGACGGGGGACAGAGCGAGGAAAGGGGGACCTGGGGGAAAGGACCGGGAATTCAGACTGGGAGGGGCAGGGAAAAGGACTGGGATCCACTGGAGGGATCCACTGGAGGGACTGGGATCCACTGGAGGGACTGGGATCCACTGGAGGGATCCACTGGAGGGACTGGGATCCACTGGAGGGATTGGGAATCCCGGGGAAGGGGCAGAGCTGGACACTCGTGGCCCCTGAAGGACAAAAACCATTCCCAGGAGCTTTGAAAACTGGGGAATGGGAAGGCTTGAGGGATTTTCCCACTTTTCCAGTTCATCCCGAAGGACGCAGCTCCTCAGAGCCGGGAGGGGGAAGGAGCGGATCAAAGCCGAGATTTATCCCCGATTTTGGGGAGGGATCGCATCCCGCGGGAGACCTGGAACAGCTTCCCAGGGCTGGGAACGGCCGGAAAAATTCCAGCGGAATTAAAAACTTCCCGAGCCCCACCAGCCCCGGCCCCGAGGCTCCACCTTCCCCCGTTCCCGATTCCCAAATCCCTCGGGAATGCGGCACCCGACACCCTTTGGCCCTCCCGCTCCCGCTGGATTTTGCCCTGGGATGGTCCGGGAGGRGCTGGGACACGCCCGGAGCGGGGACGGGGAAGGTTCCCTCGGGAAAAAACCGGGAATAAACGGGATCCAACCCCGGGAATGGGGATCAGGAACCCTCCCCGGCCCCGCTGATGTGTGCCRGAATCCCTCGGAATAAAAGCGATTTTCCAAACCCCTCCAGGCTCCCAAAAATCCCCTCCTGAGATCCCAGGGGGCTCCAGGCTCTGCTTTTCCAGGAAATTCCAGGCGGGAATAGGGATCAAAGGAATGTCCCAGCCCCGGGGACACGAGGGTGGCACGGTGACCTCAGGCCCTGGAGAGCTGCCACCATTTCCCAATATTCCCAAAATTCCTGGCTCTGCAGCAGCTCCAGGCTCCCAGATTTTGGATTTTCCCCAAATAAACCCATCCCAAACAGACCCTTGGATTTTTTTTTAATTAAAAGCCAAACCCTTGACTCTTTAGTTAAAAAAAATTAACAAAGAGAATCACATCAAGTATATGCAGAGAAGGAACTGAACCCAGCTTTGTTTTCCCTAAAATCCTTAGAAAAAAAAGAGTTCTAGGGCAGCCTTAAAAGAAATCCCCTCTTCCCAAAAATTTCAGGATTAAACCTAAGGAACAAACAAGTTTGATTTTATTTACAGACTCAATGAAGAAAAATCCGTATTTCCAGAGGGTTTTTTCTTCCTTTTTAGGACAACAAAAATCCGCCTGGGTTGTTCCAAAGTGTGGCTGGAATTYTGGGGCTCTGTCATCCCAAAGCACAGGAGGTGTTGGCAAAATCTCCGGGGTGGGGACAAATCCCCCCTGGACCCCTCAATCCTCGGATTCCCAACTGATCCACGCTGGATCTGCTCACCCACAGGCAGAACTGGAGGCACTGGTTCCCATCCCACTCCCCCAAATCTCCCAGATTTGGGATTTCAAGATAAAACAAAGGAATTGAATCCCCCTGGAGCAGCACAAGTTTGGGGCGTGGGCGGATTTCATCCCAAAAAAATCCCCGCATTCCTTGGAATTGCAGTCCTTGGATTGATCCCGGGGATTTTCGGTGCTGCTGCGGCCTCTCCAAACCCTCCCCGTGCCAAAAAAAACCTGGGAAGGTTTTTCCAYGGAGGAGGGCGGAGCTGTGATTCCRAAASTCRGGGAATATTGGGAGGGAGGAGGTGGATGATGCAGTTTGGGATAACATCTCACGGAACAGCGTCGGGAAAAGCCCTCCTCAGTAGTAAGGTCGCCGCGGGTTGTTCTGTAGGGAAAAAAGAGATGATGGAAAAATCATCAGGATTGGGGTTTTTATCCCAAAAATCAGCACCTGGCTTGTATGGATGCGACATTTCTGTGGGTTTGTTCCAAAAGCAAAGGCGGCCGCGTGGAGAGGGAAAATCCAAACTTGGTTTTGCCCCCTGGAAAGCGATTATCCCAGAGGAGCCACGGGATCCATGGAGAGGCTTCCTTGGCAGGGGTTTAGCTGGGATGCAGCAGGATAGAGCCAGAAATAAAACCGGGATTTGCATTAAAAACAAATCCACGGGAGGGAAAATTCCACATCCAGGGATGTTTTGGGATGATAACTCAGCTCAGGATGAGCTCAGGAGAATCCAGGAGGAATTTTCAGTGTTGGCTGAGCAAACACCACCAGCCTTCCCGGAGCTTCCCTGGAGACTCCCGGGATTTGTCCCTGCACCTGCCTGGCTTTGGGATGCTCCCAATGGATCCATCGCAATCCCATCCTGTTCCCATTCCCGTATTCCCGTATTCCTGTACCAGCGGGTTGGGCCGGAAGCGGTACGCAGCATCACCCCGATCCCATTCCCATTCCCAATCCCATTCCCATTTTCCCATATTCCCAATCCCAATCCCATACCAGCGGGTTGGGCTGGAAGCGGTACGCAGCATCACCCCGATCCCATTCCCATTTTCCCATTCCCATTTTCCCATTTTCCCATTCCCATATTCCCAATCCCATACCAGCGGGTTGGGCCGGAAGCGGTACGCCAGCATCACCCCAATCCCAATCCCATTTTCCCATATTCCCAATCCCATACCAGCGGGTTGGGCCGGAAGCGGTACGCCAGCATCACCCCGATCCCATTCCCATATTCCCATTCCCATTTTCCCAATCCCACATTCCCATATTCCCGTACCAGCGGGTTGGGCCGGAAGCGGTACGCAGCATCACCCCGATCCCATTCCCAATCCCATATTCCCAATCCCAATCCCGTACCAGTGGGTTGGGCCGGAAGCGGTACGCAGCATCACCCCGATCCCAATCCCATTCCCACATTCCCAATCCCGTACCAGCGGGTTGGGTCGGAAGCGGTACGCCAGCATCATCCGTTTCCGGAAGGCCTCGTACTCGTCGTCCTCCTTGGTGAGCTCGGCCGGGCGCTCGATCCCAAAGCCGGCCCCGTCCACGGCCGTGGTGCCCCTGGAGCAGGGCAAAGGAGGGCTCAGGATCCCCTCCCTGGAATCCCAGTGGGAATTCCCGGGAATCGCCCCCGAACGGGCAAAGGAGGGCTCAGGGATCCCCTCCCTCAGGAATCCCAGCGGGAATTCCCGGGAATTGCCCCGGAACGGGCAAAGGAGGGCTCAGGGATCCCCTCCCCCGGAATCCCAGCGGGAATTCCCGGGAATCGCCCCCGAACGGGCAAAGGAGGGCTCAGGGATCCCCTCCCTCAGGAATCCCAGCGGGAATTCCCGGGAATTGCCCCCGAATGGGCAAAGGAGGGCTCAGGGATCCCTCCCTCAGGAATCCCAGCGGGAATTCCTGGGAATCGCCCCTGGACGGGCAAAGGAGGGCTCAGGGATCTCCTCCCCGGAATCCCAGCAGGAATTCCCGGGAATTGCCCCCGGAATGGCGTTCAGGAATGTTCGGGAATGGCCGGGGGAAATCCCCCAGAAATCAGGGCTGTGGCCTCCATTAGGAATTCCCGACCCTATGAAGGAAYGATCCATGGGAACACTCACTTGCTGACGGGGTTTTTAATGCCCTGCCCGTCCGATCCCAATCCCTCTCCCTCCTTCCAGCCCATCTTCATCAGCATTTGGTATCCGATGTTCTCCACAGTCAGCTTGAACTCCTTGTACTCGGAGTAATCCGGCTCACGGCCCTCCTGCCCACGGAAAAACGGGAAAAGGTTCTTTGTCACTCCAAGGATTGCAGCAGAGGGAGAAAAGCAGCTCCAGCCCCCCCAGATTGGGATGGTTTTCCCGGATTCCAGGATTTCCCGGGATTCCAGCCCTGAGGAGGGAAKGAAGCCCCACCACAATCCACGGGGAGAGATGGAGCTGTGAATATTCAGCTCCTGGATCCCAGGCTGAGCCCTGGATCCAGCTCAGGCCCGGCTCTTTTTCAAGCCTGGATCCCAGGCTTGTCTGGAATTCCAGAAAAATCCCAAACCATGGAATTCCAGACCAGAAAGGGACCCTAAAGCCCATCCAGTCCCACAGGCAGGGACACCTTCCATGGTCCCAGGGCACTCCCACCTTCCCTTGGACACTTCCAGGGATCCAGGGGCAGCCCCAGATCCTCCTGGAATTCCATCCCTTTCCCTCCCCACCCTCCCAGGGAAGGAGTTTATTCCCAGATGTTCTCCCCCATACAAAGAATCCCCTTTTTCCCTGGGGAAGAGCTCCCTGGGCAATGGCCTGGAGGAATTCCCAGCTGTGGGATGGACCTGGAGCATCCCCCATCCCAAATCTCCYCTGGTGCCTCACCTTCAGCGCCTTGAAGGTCTCCATGAACTTCTCCAGCTCGTCGGGCGGGAGGAAATCCCCGATGAAATGTTTGCCTCGGCCCATCTGGGTCAGCTGCTCGGCCCACTCTGGAAAACGGGGACAGCGGGG
>NW_026624003.1:199220-200295 GCF_030028575.1 Malurus melanocephalus | reverse complement strand
GGGAATTAAAGGGAATAAAGGGCTGGGGAATGAGGGAAAAGGCAATCCTGTCTGTAATTCCTGCCAGGCTCCGGGCACGCTGCAGAGAATGAGGAGCTGTTCCCCAGGCAGGATTGGGAAAAAAAAAACCCATTTTGTTCCCCTTGGAATGACATCAGGGTTAGTGGTGCAGTCTGCCTGCAGCATTGGCAGGAGCTTYATSCCTCTCCCAGCTTTCTGAGGAKCAGGGAATGTGGGAATGYGGGAATGYCCTTCAAGKCCAGCAGGAGAAATCCCAACAAATCCAACTCATGAGGCCCAACCCAGGRTCAGGAAATCCCAGTGACAGCCTGGAATTTGCCATCAAATCCCCRAATTCCCCAATCCCACACCTTTTGCCAGGTTCCTCTCYCCAGCAGCACCCAGGGAACAGCAATTCCCGTTTATCCCTGGCTGGAAGCGCTGCCCCGGGGTTTTATCCCGGCACAATTCCAGCTCTTCCCAAAGTGACACAGCCCCAAAAAGGAGGAGCTGGATTTAAGGATAACAGGGAAGGACAAAACCCAACACTGGGGGCAGGGGATGGGAGAAAAGTGGGATATCTGGGATTGCACAGCCAGGGACTCCCAGACACGGAGCTGGGAATGAAGGAATGACAACAGGAGATGGAACTCTGGGTTTTCCATTTCCAGAGCCCCCCAAACCCCTGGAAAACCCCAATCCATGGGACAGGAACTGCGACCCCGCTCACCTGAGAGGGGGGAGGGCGAATCCAGCTGCTGCACCAGCTGTGGGAGGGGCAGCTCCACCTTGTCCTCCTCCGGCCCCCAGCGGCTCTTCCTCTTCTTCTTGGTGCTGCCCGCGGCAGCCGCAGGGGCCGTGGTGGGATTTGGGGTCACGGTGGGATTTGGGGTCGCGGTGGGATTTGGGGCCGTGCCGGGATTTGGGATCGCCCCGGGATTCGGGATCAGGGCAGGGTTTGGGGTTGGCTGGTCCAGGGGGGCGGTGGAGGATGAGGATGGGGAAGGGGAGGCCGAGGGCACGGGAAGGGGAGAGGGAATGGGAGAGGGAAGGGGGAGAGGGGAGGGAACGGGAG
>NW_026624003.1:195401-197256 GCF_030028575.1 Malurus melanocephalus | reverse complement strand
AGGGAGATCAGGGATCATCACCCCATGGGTGGGACATTCCCACCATCCCAGGGAGCTCCAGCCCGGCCTGGAAACTGCCATGGCAGCTCTGGGAATTCCAGCCCAGGAATTCCTTCCCAAATCCCATCTAAATCCACCCTCCTTCAGTTTAAACCACTCCCTGTGTCTGTCCCTCCATCCCTTACCCCAAATCCCCTTTAACCACTGGAATTGGTTCCCTGGAGCTCCCTTTCTCCCACCTCCCCTTGGACACTTCCAGGGATGGAAAATCCACAACTCCTGTGGGTAAATTTTCCAGAGGGAAGAACAAACAGCGAATCCCAAACTGTCCCTCTCACAAGGAATAACAAAAAATCCCAAACTTTCCTTTTCCTGGTGAACAAACAGCCAACCCAGCTCCTGCCATTTCCCACCGTTYTCCTTGGGCCAAGCCCATCCCAAACTCACGAAAAAGCAGGATTRTCCTTGTAGTCCTCCATGGCCACCTTCTCCAGCCGGGGGCCGCCCTGGGCCACGAACCGGGCCAGCTTTTCCGCCACCCGCCGCGTCTCCGCGTCCTCTGGGGGTAAAACTTTAAGGAGCGGTCAGTACCGGGGTCACCTCCCCCCCCGCAGGGAACAGGGAATTACTGCCGGGAACGAGGAGCAGACAGGGAACAATGGGGAGAGAGAGGTGAGAGGGGCGGGGTCAGGGACACAGCAACAGCACAATTCCCAAATTCCCGGCTCCCGGGGTGAGGGGTCCTGGCTGAGCCTGCGGGAAACGCCCCAGGTTTGGGCTCTGGCATGGCTGAGACAGAGCCACAGCTCATCCCATTCCCACCCTCCCTTCCCACGATCCCAGCCTGGCCTGGGGATCCACAGCTGCTCTGGGAATTCCATCCCATCCCATCCCATTCCCTCACCATCCTCCCCGCCAGGAATTCCTCCCCAATCTCCCTCCCAGATCTCCCCTTCTCCAGTGTGACCCCATTCCCCGGGTCCTGTCCCTCCATCCCTCACCCCAAATCCCTCCCCAGCCCCCCTGGAGCCCCTTTCCCCTCTGGAAGTCTCTCCAAGCTCTCCCTTCTCTTCTCCTGCCTTTCCTCAGACACTTCCAGGGATGGGGAACCCTCCACCCGTCCCAGTCTGGCAGCTTCACCTCAATTAAAGCAAATCCAACCCATCTTTAATCAACTCTTGAGGGTTTTATTCCCTGCAAAACCCCACAGGGAAACTAAACCTGGTGATTTTGGGAATTCTGGGAAGCAAAGAGCAGAGTCCCCCATGCTGATCCAATGGRATCAGCCCCACAATCCATAAATCAAAGATAATTCAGCTCTCTGCATCGCTCTCATCCCTCTGGGCACGTTTTACACCCAAATGGGGAATTCCCAGGATTATTCCGGTACAAATCCCACCGGAAACGGTTCCATGGGATTTTGGGAACAGACAAAGCACTGAACAACGGCACAAAGCTGAGTGGGCCCCTCTGAGCTCGTTTCATCCTCGATTAAAACGCGCCCGTGAAATTCCGATTGCGAGGCTGATCTGCCTCGGGGCTCCTGGCCTGGGCCATCCCATAAACCAGGGAGAATCCCTGCAAAATCCCTCATTTCCCACCCCACTGCAAGCACTCAGCACCTACAGATGAGGTTTTTCAACTGGAATTTGGATTTTACCGGAACCCCATTCCATGCTGGATGTGCCATTGATTTCATTTATTGGCACACGAGTTTCCTTTTATGCTCCCAAGCTAATTTCTCATTTTCCACCACTTAAACCCCCTRAAATCCCATTTCAAGCACAAGCATCAGGATTTCCTAGAGAGCCCAGCACTTGGCACGGCACCCCATTCCCTCTTGGGCCTGAGGGAA
>NW_026624003.1:190004-191111 GCF_030028575.1 Malurus melanocephalus | reverse complement strand
GGAATCACCCAGAGTCAGTGGGGTATTCCCTAAATTTAACAGGGATCATCCTGAATTGAGGGTCACATCCCTGTGGGAATGAACAGGGAGATCATCCTGAACCAAGGCTCGCATTCCCTGTGGGGAAAAGGGGGAATTAACGGGGGAGCCATCCCGAACTCAGCTTCCCGAAAGGAAAAGCAGAAAAAACCCACAGCGGGGTCTCCAGGAACCACCAGCACAGCTTTCCTACGGGAAAAGGGAGAGGGAATGAACRACTGGGATTCCTGTGGGAAAAGGGGAGGAAAAATCAACAGCGGAGCCTTCCCGAAGCAGCGGCTCRGCTTCTCTGTGGAAAAAGAGGGGGAAATGAACGGGGAAACCACCCCGAMCCACCGGCTGGGATTTCCTGAGGGAAAAGGAGGAAAAATTAACAGAGGGGCCATCCCGAGCCATCAGCTCGGGTTCCCTGAGGCGAAGCGAGCGGGGAATGAACGGGGATGGATCCCGAGCCCCCGGCGCGGCTCCCCTGAGGGAAACCCGGGGCGAACGGAACCGGGGAGCCCCCGACCGCCCGGGCACAGCCCCAGCCCGGCTCCCGCAGCCCCGCGGCGGCCAGGCGGAGCCGGGGGACGGCAGCGAGCGGGGAGGAGCGGGGAGGAGCGGCGCGGGGGCGCAGCAGGGCCGGGCGGAGGCGGCGGAGCGGGAGCAGCCCCGGCCGGGCCGTACCTGGCGCATCCCGGTGGTTGTCCATTTTGGAGCCCCCGTCCCAGCATGCCCCGCGCCGGGCGCGCCGCACCGGGGCCGCGCCGCCGCAAGGGCCTCTGGGAGATGTAGTGCACCCGGGGGGCCGCCCCGCCGCTCTCCCCGCTCCTCCCGCCGCACCGAGCCCCGCTCGCGGCACGGACGAGACACCCCCCTCCGGCGGCTCCGTCGCTACGGCCGTTCCCCGGCTCGCCCTGCAGCCCGTGGGCGCCAAAGGCCGGACTACAACTCCCATCTCCCCCCGGCCCGAGGCGCTCGGACTCCAACTCCCGTCGTGCCCCGCGCCCCCCGCCCGTGTTGTCGGCGGCCCCAAGATGGCGGCGGTGGCGGCGGGCGCGGCGGCCCCTCAGCAGCCGCCGCCGC
>NW_026624003.1:186059-187323 GCF_030028575.1 Malurus melanocephalus | reverse complement strand
TTCCCTGGGAATTCCTATATCAGGTTCCTAAATCCTCTTTTTTCCCTGCTATTGAAGTGGCAAAAAAGGCAGATTTTTTTCCTGTAGATTAAGTAACTTTTTTTGAAATGTAACTGATTTTATTTCATTCCAGAGCTCTCTTTCTCCTCAGCAAGGGGATGGTGAGTTGAATGTTCTTTATAAATGAATTATTTCCTATTTCATGCTAATTCTAGAGGATATTTTTAGGATTAGTTGGMGTTCTTGTGGGTGGGTTTGGTTTCTTTTCCTCCTCGTTTTTTCTGGGAGGAGAAAAGGATCCCTGCAGATTGTCCCGGGAGGTTTTGTGATCAGGGATGGAAGAGSTGGTGGGGTGGGAGTGCTGTGGGAATTGGGAATGTTCTGATTCCTGCAATTGGAGAATCCTGGAATGCTTTGGACTGGGAGAACCAGGAGCACCTTCCCCAATCCCAGGGTGTTCCAGCCCAGCTCTGGACATCCTCCCTGGGCAGCCGTGATTCCCGAGCCTTTATCCCAAAATGACATTTCCCTGGGATTGCAGCTGCTGCTGATGGAGAGGAAGCTGCAGGAGGTTCACCCGCTGCTGACGCTGTGCGGGCAGATCGTGGAGAACTGGCAGGGCAACCCCATCCAGAAGGAATCCCTCAGGGTCTTCTTCCTGGTGCTGCAGGTCACACATTACCTGGATGCTGGCCAGGTACGGGGCACATCCCCCCGGGAATCTGGGAAAAAATCASCCCTGAGGGCATTTGGGTCTTCTTTTTATTGTGAAATCCTTGTTGATTTTAATCCCCAATGMAATGAAGAGTTTGGAGATTCCGTTCGTTTGGGAACGTTTTCTGTGGTGTTTTTGCGTCTGTGGTGCTTCCATGGTGTGGTGGTGGAGATAACAGAGATTTTTTGGGAATTTTGGAAATATTTTGAGCATCTCTGGGTGTTTTTTACCGACACAAAGCGCTGTACTCAATCTTAAATCAACCCTAAGCTCAGAACCAACCCCCTGAATATGGGAATGATGAACCCTTTGGGAAGTGTCCCTATCCCATAACCCGGGAAGCAGCAGGAGTGTGAGCAGTTCCCTCGGGAATGGCGTTTCCCCAGGTGAAGAGCGTGAAGCCGTGCCTGAAGCAGCTGCAGCAGTGCATCCAGACCATCTCCACCCTGCACGACGACGAGATCCTGCCCAGCAACCCCGCTGACCTGTTCCACTGGCTGCCCAAGGAGCACATGTGTGTGCTGGTCTACCTGGTGAGAGCTCCCTGCC
>NW_026624003.1:176585-184422 GCF_030028575.1 Malurus melanocephalus | reverse complement strand
CTGTGGGGAAAATTCCTGAGATTCAACTTTTCCTGGGTGCTTTTGCCATCAAGGCCTTGGCTGGCAGCTGCTCCTTCATGGTGGGAGTGGGAATTTGGGAGGAATCMGCTGGAAAAAGGGAAATTCRGGGTTTCAGCTGTGCCCACTGGAGAAGGCTTTTTGTGGGAATTGTGGAAAGGGAAGAGTTCCCATTGGGAATATTGAGCTTTCCATGAYTTTAAGGAAGGTTTTCCAGCTGAACAAAGCTTTTCTTTCAATGAACAATTCATYTTAAAGGACATTTTGCAGCAATTAYTGATCTTTTCCCACAGCTGAGCCCTGCTGGTCCCTTTTCCCTGCTGTTATTCCGACATTTCCRTGGATTTGGGAATGCTTGGGGCTGCATTCCCACCTGAAAATGGGGTTTCTTTTCCAGGGCCTCTACTGCATCTCCGTGAACTGCATGGACAATGCTGAGGCGCAGTTCACCACGGCCCTGAGGGTGAGAATTCCCAAATCTTCCTCTGGAAACCCGGGAATGGGCCTTGGGGTGGTGGGAAGGGAAAATGCCATAAATTCCATTGTTCGTTAAGGATTTCCCCAGTTAAGGGCTGGGGGGATTGATGGGAATGAAGCATCAATAAATGTTTTTTTTAGCTGATTTTTTTTGTGAGAATGAGCAAATCCTGAGGGAATGATGGAAATATTTGGGAATGCTGTCCCTTTGCAGCTGACCACCCACCAGGAGCTGTGGGCGTTCATCGTCACCAACCTGGCCAGCGTCTACATCCGCGAGGGCAACCGGCACCAGGAGGTCAGCGGGGCCAGATCCTGCATTTGGGGACAATTCCTGGGCTTTGCACCTTCAGGGCCTTGCTGGAAGCAGCTCCTCCAGCAKGGGACTGGGAATTTGGGAGGAATCAGCTGGAAAACACCAAAAATGATGTTCTGGAGCAGAATTTTCTGGCTCATTCCCAGGATTCTTCCCATGGGAATAGAGGTTTAACTCTTATCTCCCATTCAACCCTTTGGCTTCATTTTCCATCGTTTTCCATGGCCAGGAATTTTAGGCAATCACAGAAATAACCAGAATAGGGAGCTGCTCCCGAGTGTTGCAGCTTATTCCCAAAAATTCCCCCAAATTCCCRATTTCCACCCTCTCAGAGCCCTGAGGGTMAATTTTTCCTTGGAAAAGTGATTTTTCCATGTGGGAAACGCTGCTGATTCCCTGTCCTCTCCCGTTTTCCAGCTCTACAGTTTGTTGGARAGGATAAATCCCGACCACAACTTCCCTGTGAGGTGAGAATTCCAAAAAAYCCCAACAAATCCCAAAACTGCGGGATGGGAGCGGCGGGTTCAGAGCGGGATTTTTAAACAAAGGAAGAACCAGCTCAGTTCCAAGGGAGGGTCCTGGAAGTGCCTGCAATGGGATATCGTGCTGGAGGTTGGATTTGGGGTGGAGTTGTGGGGTTTGGGATGTTGAGGTGTTYTCCCCACAGCTCCCACTGTCTCCGGGCCGCCGCCTTCTACATCCGAGGGCTCTTCTCGTTCTTCCAGGGAAGATACAACGAGGCCAAGTGAGTCCTGATCCCCGGGAAATCCCAAACCAGCTCCCTTGGGATGGGTTTTTTGGGAAGGGGAAGGTCCTGAGGCCTCGCTTCCCATCCCCAATTGCTCTCCCTGTGGATTGATCCCRGATTGTCCGGGGGGATTGAGGGGAAATGGTGGGGTTGAGCTCTTTCCATGGGAATCATTCCCTGGAATTCGTGGGGATCTTGGGGCTCTGCAAAATCAAGGAATCCTTGGGACTCTGATTCCCATCAATCCCRAGGTATCCTTGGGAATTTGAGGATTTTATTCCCTTCCATCCCAAGGATTTGCAGCTTCCCAAAGGAGGCGGCTCCGGCCAATCCCCGGATGAAATCTGGGAATTCCCGTGATTTACAGCCACCTCCAGCTCACTGATCCCAACTCCTGGCGTTTGATGAATCCAGGATTTCCCCCAGGATATCCAGGGAATCCTCCCAGCCGGGGGCAGCTGCCAATTCCCGTTTTTCCCGTTTTTCCAGGCGGTTTCTGCGGGAGACGCTGAAGATGTCGAACGCCGAGGACCTGAACCGCCTGACCGCCTGCTCGCTGGTGCTGCTGGGCCACATCTTCTACGTGCTGGGAAACCACAGGGTGATTCCCAAAAACCCTCCTGAGCCTGGGAAACTGGGATCAGCATTCCCAAAAAAAAAATCCCCCCAGAAATCAGGATACGGGGGAGAATAATGGGGTTTTTCAAGTGTTTTTAGCGAACAATGTCACTGACTACAATCCCAGGGAATCCTTGGGATCTTATTCCTTTCCATCCCAGGGAATCCCTGGGAATCTTGGGATCTTATTCCCTGCAATCCCAAGGAATCCTTGGGAATTTTATTCCCCTCCATCCCAAGGAATCCTTGGGAATTTTATTCCCCTCCATCCCAAGGACGATTGTTGTGGGAACAATCCCATTTTCCGTCTCTCTGCATGAGAACGTGCTCGTGAGGATGTACAGAATTCCCCCAAAACCCCGTTTTTGCCTTTCCCATTTTTTTTTTCCAGGAAAGCAACAACATGGTGGTGCCGGCCATGCAGCTGGCCAGCAAGATCCCGGACATGTCGGTGCAGCTCTGGTCCTCAGCCCTGCTCCGAGGTACCTGGAACGGGGATTGGCCACGGGAGAGGGGAGAGCGTGGAGCTGATCTGATTCCAGCCACGCTGGAATTCTTGCCTGAAATTCCCTGGATTTGGATAATTGAACCTGGCTGGGCTCCTGAACCTCATGGGAACTGGAGCAGCTTCCTGGGGAAAAGCGGGAGGGGCCTGGAGCTCCCTAAAAACCAAGGATTTGAGGGAAGAAAAGGAATCTTTGATCCCTAAAATCTTTCCCAGCCCCACCAGATGGGGCTGGCAGCCAAAAATCCTGATCCAAGCGATTTCTGGATTTTGGTGGTGCCAGGAGTTGGGAATCCCAACAATCCCTGGAGCTGGGAATCCCAACAATCCCAGGAGTTGGGAATCCCAACGATCCCTGGAGTTGGGAATCCCAACAATCCCTGCCTTTAGAGAAGGGGAAGGTTCAGGATCTCTGGAGTTTTTTTGGAAGATTTTGCCCCAAACTGAGGCGATTTGGGTGCAGAAACTCCCCAGTTTTACAATCCAGGGTGGTTTTTTGGGATGAGGGGGGTTGGAATGTCGGGATGGGGACGGAGGCCGTGCTTTTCCCACTTTTCCAGACCTGAACAAGGCCTGTGGGAACGCCATGGACGCGCACGAGGCCGCTCAGATGCACCAGAACTTCTCGCAGCAGCTGCTCCAGGACCACATCGAGGCCTGCAGCCTCCCCGAGCACAACCTGATCACGGTCAGCATTCCCACAATTCCCACAATCCCCACAATTCCTGCTTTTCCAGCTGCAAAACTGACCCATTAATGCATTCTACGCGTTTGGCTTCACGGATTTGGGATTTGCCTTTTCCAGGGGTTTTCTTGATGCCCAAAACTTGGATTTGTTCTCTTTTGTGTCTGCTTGAGTTTTTTGTTTTTGWGGAAAATTCCCAGATTTTGGGATCAGATTTTTCCCTGCCCCAACAGGAATTGCTTTYCCTGAGTTTGAAATGCCAAAAACCCCTGGAAAASTRAATCCCAGCAGGATGTGGGGTGGGRTGTGGGATTGCCTTGGGGCAGGGAGGGATTTCCTGGCGCTTCCCAGGGAATTTTTCCCGGGATTTTGACGCTGCTCTTCCCTCTGCAGTGGACGGACGGACCCCCCCCAGTCCAGTTCCAGGCCCAGAACGGCCCCACCACCAGCCTGGCCAGTCTCCTGTGAATCCCAGGAAATCCCAGGAGATCCCAGGAGATCCGGCAACAACACCCCGGAGACAAAAACAAAACAAAAAAGCGCCAAAAACTGGGGGAGGGGGGGAAAAAAATCCATGGAAAAGCTTCCCTTCTTCCATGAAAAGGCAGCGAATTCCCGCTGGTAGTGAGGCCTTGTAGAAGAGGTGGCAGAAAACCCGGGAATGTTCCAGTGGGAAGAGCCTCTGGAGCTGCTTTTCCAGGTGGGAATTCCCGGGTTTGTGCTGGGTTTGGGGCTCCCCATCCCGGGAATCCAATCCTTGGGGATAACGGGACGGAAAATCACGGATTGGAGGCTGCCCTGGAATTCCCTGCGGGGAAGGGAGGAATTTGGGATTCCCAGGGGGGCCCTTCCCCACCTCCCCCACAACCACAGCTCTCTCCACGCCTTTGGGATCGGGGAGAAAGCGGGAATGTTCCTGCTGATCCCAAATTCTCTGACAGCCTGAAGGCACCTGTGCCTTAAGCATTCCCAAATCCAGGCCTGAGCCTGGGTTGAAATCCAGCTCCAGCCTCATCCSGAGGTTTGGGATGAAATTCCAGCCTCGCCCTTGGCACCAACTCCCCTTTTCCCAGGTTTTCCCAGGTTAAATTCCCCGTTCCAGCCCAGTTTTTTTGGGATTTTCCAGCCGAGTTCTCCCTGTGGAAAGCTGGGAATGCAGAATCCCGGGAAGCAGCTGGAGTTTCCCGGGATTCCAGCAGTGCCTGCGAGGGAATAAAGCTCCTCTCCCCTGCTGGAATCTCCCAGCTGGAAAAAGGGGAGGGAAGAGAAATCTTGGAGGGTTTGGAAAGAGGAGAACCAAACCCCTCAAACTTCAAGAGATTTTTGGGAATCTCTTTAATGCCAGCTGGATGGGAAGGAACCATGAAATTCCCTCATTCCAGTCRTTTTTCCTTCCCAAATCCCATCCCTGCTCCTAGAGCAGCTCACAGGGATTTTTTATTCCACCCAAATCCGTCAATTTTTACCTCTGGAAGTCATTCCAGGGATGAGGTTTTAGCCCCATTCCCMAAAAATGGGATTTTCCAGGTGCTGTCTCTGGAATTCCTGCTCCCAGAGCTCCTCCTGGGCGTTGGGAAATCTCCAAAGGACCTGGATTTCCCTGGGATCTTTTGGGGTTGAGGATTGGGAGTTTTTATTCAGGATTGGGATTTTTTCTTGGTTTCAAGGAAAGCCCTCGGTGCTGCTGGAGCTCAGAAATTTGGGAGATCTCGCAGAGGTCCCAAATCCGGGGATTTTCCAGCCAAATCCGTGGACTTTGCTGGGTCCTGCTCTGTGGATCCAGGGCTGGCACCGCCACGGGAGCTCCCCTGGATCCCCCTCCTTGGTGAAATTTGGGATCCCAGGAGCTCCGAGATCCCAGGATTTTGATCAGGAATGTTGATCCCCATGGATAATTTGGGGAGTTGTCCCTTTTTGGGTTGGTTTGAGAGCAGATTCCGTGTTTTTATTCCCTCKGGGGAATTCCCCTCTGATTTTAGGCCCTGGAATGCTTTTCCTCGGCGTTTTCCTTGGACTGGGAAAGGTTTAAATCCCAAACCCCGCTCAGGGACTCCAACCTTTCCCTCTCCATCCCACTGGAGGCTCCTGGGTCCCTTCCAGCTCCAGAATATTCTGGAATTTCAGGCCGGCCTCACCTCTGGCTTGGATTTTTAGGGAGAAATTCCCAGATTTTGGGCTGGGAAGAGCTTTGGGATCATCCAATCCCAGGGCAGGGACACCTTCCACTATCCCAGGCTGCTCCAGCCTGGATTCCAGGGCAGCCGCATCCTTCCCATTTCGGGAGAAATCGGGAAAAATCCCAATTCCCGAGAGCTGTGGTTGGGGCTGAGCTTGGGGAGAGCCTTTTCCAGGGAATTCCAGCAGTTCCTGTGGGACAGGAGCCTTTCCCACCCCCTGGGGATGGTGTGGGGGAGAGGAATTCCCAGAAATTCCCAAATTTCCACCTCCAGGAAGGGGAAGGGGGGGAATCTCCCAGCTCAGGATTCRTGAATTTGGTGGAACATCAGGAAAATCCCCCTGGAATTTCCCTCTGGGGCTTTGGGCCTTTATCCCAGCTCCAGAGCCTCTTCCCACTGCCAGAATTCCCGAATTCCTGGAGCAGATCCCGGTGATTTTCTATCCCTGCAATCCCACAATGTACAGAGCTTTTTACCACTTGTATATTAAATTATTTAATAGTTTTTTTGGGCGCTTTTCCGTGATTTTTTTTTTTAATGGAGCAGTGCTGGAAATCCTTGGGGGTTTTTTTTTTGGGATGTTTAAAATGGAGCAGGAAAATCCCGGAGTTSCCCCAACTCCCTCCAGTGCTTGCTCGGGGTTGATTTGAGTTTTTCCCACCCAACCATGGAATTCTCTGGAGAAACAACCACAAAATCCTTAAAATCCAGAAGAATTCTTCTCCYGAAGCGGTGATTTAGGGAATTGTAGAGTTTTCCCCAGGATTTTCCATGGAATAGCCGGGATTTCTCCCTGGTTGTAGATAGTGTAAAAAGCTGATTTCTGTACAGAGCCTGCTGCTGCATTTCCCTCTTGGATCCCATTCCCGACAGGAATTGAGGCATGTGAGAACTTGGGAATTCCAAAGAATTCCCTAAAAATTTACAAGAAATTTTAAAAAAATCCCCCCCCCCCCCAAATTCCGATTTTTTGCTGCCCACTCAGCAAAAATCAGCGGGGGAAGAGCAGGGAATTCCCTGATTTTATCCACTTTTCCCAAGGGAAGGAACTGAGGGAATTCCTGCCTCTCCACCCCATTCCCAGCTGGAATTGGGGTTGGGATTGGGCAGGGATCTGGGAGAAGCAGGATCAATCCTGGCTCCAGCGTTCCCTCGCCATTCCCAAGGAGATTCCCGACTTTTCCCTGAGCAGGGAATGGCCCTGCTGTAAATAAAGCAATTCCTGCAATGAGAGGGATCCGGGATTATCCCGAGGGCCCCTCTTGTTTTCTATATTAGAAGGAATTTTTAAATAAAAGTGGAATTTTACTTCTTCTACAACTCTGGGACGATTCCTTTGGTTATTCCCGGATTTCCTGCYTGGAATGGCCTTCTTGGAAGCTGCTCTGGAAAAGAACTGAGGGAAGATCCCAATCCCAGAAAACTTCACCTGGAAAAGAGCCGAGGGAAGATCCGTGCTGGCATTAAAAATTCCTGGCATTTTATTTTTATTTCAACTCCTTCTCCCAGGATTTTTATTTTCCGTCTGAGACCAAAAACGCTGGATCAGGAATGCCKAGGTTTCGAACATTTTGTAGGAATTCGGGGAGTCTCCGGAGGARAAWTCCTTTTATYCATTCCTTTGTGTCCGAGGCTGGASCGGGCGGGTTCGGTCCGGGTTAAATCCCCGCGGGAATGGTCCCGGCGGGGCCGAACCGAACCGGGCAGCGCTGACCCCGATCGGCCCCGGGGAACGAGCCGGGACCGGCCCCGCGATCCCATCCCCGGTGCCGCCACCACCGGCTGCTCCTGCGGCTCCGGGACCCGCCCGTGCTCCGGTACCGGCCCGTGCTCTGGGACCGGGACCTGCCCGTGCCCCGGTGCTGCTCCTGCGGGTCCGGGACCCGCCCGTGCTCCGGGACCCGCCCGTGCTCCGGGACCGGGACCCGCCCGTGCTCCGGGACCGGGACCTGCCCGTGCTCCGGTGCCGTTCCTGTGCTCCGGGACCTGCCCGTGCTCCGGGACCCGCCCGTGCTCCGGGACCTGCCCGTGCCCCGGTGCCGCTCCTGTGCTCCGGGACCTGCCCGGCTCTGGGACCTGCCCGTGCTCCGGGACCTGCCCGTGCTCCGGGACCTGCCCGTGCCCCGGTGCCGCTGCTCCTGCGGTCCCGGGCAGTTTCCCCCTCCCCGCCCCCGGCACCGCCCGGCTCTGCCGCAGTCCCGGCCGCAGTCCCGGCCGCAGAACCGGCTCTGCCGGGCCCCGGTGCCTCCCGTTCCTATCGGCGGCCCCAGCGCGCGCTGCGCGGGCGGATAAG
>NW_026624003.1:172996-175665 GCF_030028575.1 Malurus melanocephalus | reverse complement strand
GAGGAGGAGGAGGAGGAGGAGGCGGCTCTGAGGGGGCTCCGGACAGTGAGTGACACCCGCGCCCCACGAGCCCCCCCGGGGGACGGGGACAGGGGACACCCCCACACACACCCCCCTTCCCCCGGGGCGCTCGGGGCACCGGGGAGCGCGGGGAGCGAGAACGGGGGCGCGGGGTCCGTGAGGGGCGGGGGGGGCACAGCCGTGAGGGGAAACGCGGCCATGGCAAAGGGGGGACCCTGAGGGACGCGGGGAATTGGGGTGAGGGAGAGCGAGGGGAAGCGGGGAGGGGTTCACGGGGTGCGTGTGGGGCGGGGGGGGGAAAGTGCGGCCGGCTGTGAGTGCGGGGGGGCGGACAATAATAATAAAAAAACCCGAGAAACAAGAGAAAAGCGGAGGTTGGGAAGTCCGAGGGGAGGGTGGGCAAGGCTGAGGGGGTGCCAGGGAGGAGCGGGAGTGCATCCTGGGAGTTGCCCGATAGGCACAGCCACCAGAGCATGTCAGCAAAGGCGGATTATTGGTGCCAGAGCCTTGGGAAGCGGGGGAGGGGAGTGGGGGAGGGGACGGGCCACCGCCGGGGCCACCGGGCCACCASCGGGCCACCASCGGGCCACCASCGGGCCACCAGCGGGGCGAGCGGGGCTCCCAGCCCAGGGCGGGCCCGGTGCGGCCCCGGAGCCCGCGGGGACAGCGCGAGTGGCGCTCCCGGAGCCCCGGAAAGTTTGGGCACGGGGCGGGGAAACGCGGGGTGTGCGGGGAAAGAGGGGATGCGCTGGRAAACACCGGGGCTAAGGGAGAACTCCGGGCTGCCTGAAAACTCCAGGGTTTGGGGCAAAAACTGAGCAGTTGGGGGAAAAGCGCAGGGTCTGAAGGGAGCAATGGGGATCCGCTGGAAAGCCCCGGGATCTGCTGGAAAAGTTGAGGATCTGGAGCAAAATCTGAGCGTTTGTCCGAAAATCTGAGGGTCCGAAGGGAAAGCTGGGGATCCGCTGGAAAATCCCAGGGTCTGTTGTGAAACTCGGGGTCTGTTGAAAAATCCGAGTGTTTGGTGCAAAATCTGAGGCTCTGCAGGAAGACGTGAATGTCTGTTGGAAAACTCGAGGGTCTGTCCCAAAACTCRGGCTTCTCTTGGAAAACTTGGGGTTGGACTGGGTGTTTGGAGCAAAACCCGAGGATCTGCCCCAAAATCCAGGGGTTTTCCCCAAACCAGAGGATCTGGGTGTCTGTGGTGGATCCCGAGGCTCCATCCCAAATCCCGCAGGCAGACAGGACAGGCTGGAGGGGACAATCCCTGGGGACAATCCCAGACCTGCTCGGTGCCAAGGCGGGRCCGCATCCCTTGGGAATCGCCAATTCCATGTGCCAGCATCAGGAATCTCCAATTCCCCCTCCGTTATCCCCATTTACCCTTCTCCTCGCCCTTTTTTAGGATTTCCTGCTGCTTTGGGGCTGTGCTGCCCGGGGTGGGGGGTTGGTTTGTAGGCAGGACAGGCTGTGGTGAAAATAAATTTATTTCCTGTCTGTGGTCACCACCTTCAGCTCTGCTCAGCCTCCAAGAGCGCTTCCAAAATCCAATTCGTTTTAAATTTTCCCTCTTTTTCTCTCCTTTTCCCACTTTTCTCCCTGTTTCTCTGCTAAATGCTGTGAAAAATCTGATTTTCGGGAGGCTGGGGCAGTTGCTGTCGGCAAAATTTAAGGATTTAGGAGGATYTAACTTCACAAATTTGGATCCAGGAGTGAATTCCCAACGGGAAATAGGTGTAAGGAAAAGAAAGCTTCTCTTTTTGCTTAAACTTCAGGAAAAGTGACTTTGTTTGAACTAAAACTCCTTAAGAACTTCAGGACTGGTGCTTGCTGAGCACAAAGCAGCAGTAAATGCCAAGAAAATGTGTGGAATATTTCAGGATTCTCAAAGAAAAAGAGTTTTAGGAGAGGAAAGATCAGTGGTTTTAGCAGTTGTCTTTGAAAATGTAGATTTGGCTTTCTTTCCTCAAGAAAGGGCTACAAAAAAATCTGAAAAAGTAAGTTTTTTAAGAGTTTAATGATAAATGTGAAACCGAGTCCAGCCCTGCTCCAGCTGCATCTCCCAGGGAATAAATCAGGTGTGGTTATCCCACAGATGGAGCTGAAATTCCCATTTCGGGCTCCTGAAAATCCCAAAATGCTGCTGTTCTGTGGGCACTTCCTGCTCCCGCTCAGCATCCCTTGGAGAATTCCCATTTCCTGCTGCCAGGACCAAACTTACCCGGGAGCAGCGAAATTTGGGGTGAAATTCAGCCAAACGCAGCCACTTTCCTTTTGGAAGCTGCTGGGATCAGTTCTGATCCCAAAGGAACAATCCTGGTTCCAGTGGGGTGGGAGAGGCGGGGCTGGGGGTTAAACCTCGGGATGGGGACACCGAATCCAGGGATTTGGGAGGGTTGGGATGGGATTGGGTGTTCCTGAGTCTCGGGAAGGGGGAGGACATGGAAAGGACATGGAAAGGACATGGAAAACAGGGAAAAGGGTTTGATTTCCCAGCCTGCAGTTCCCCATGGCTGCTGTGGGGCTGCTCCTCGGTCCCAGGGTTATCCAGGCCCAATTCCAAGCTGGAATCCTGGAGTGACACCTTTGGGGGCCTGGCCCAGCAATCCCAGGGACATCCTCGGGATTTTCCATCTTTTCCATTGCCA
>NW_026624003.1:169992-172211 GCF_030028575.1 Malurus melanocephalus | reverse complement strand
GAATCCTGGGAAAGGCGCCCTCASAATTTCGGGTTCAGGCTCCAGGATTGCTGTGAACTCCTTGAGGTGTTTTGGGAATATTTTTCCCCTTGGAATCTGCTGGGGGAAAAAAAAATAAAATTAAAATAAGCCCAGTAATGATCCCATGAAATCTAAATTTAGGAAGGAATTAATTTTGGAGCAGGAAAAGCAGGTTAGGGAATGACCTAGTACGGAGTGGGGCGGGAAGAGAGGAGACTCCGGGAGCTGCAGCTGGAATTAGCAGGGATTTGGGGAAAAATCCCAGCRTTTTGGATGTGCTGAGAATCCACTTATTCCCAGCAGGAAAAATGGAAATAAAGATCAGAATAAACAGGGTGGAAAATTCAYAATCCTTGGGAAAACACAGATTTCTAAAAACGGGGAATGCCAACAACTTCCAGCTCATTTATTTGGGAAAACCTGGCTGGGCTTTCCCAGGTTTTTGATCTGTAACAACCTCCTGCTCTTCCAAAGACTTTCTGGGGGATAAACACAAATCCTATGGAAAAACATCTTGGGAATCCTTTCAGTTTGAAGTCTCCCAAGCTGAAACTTTGGCTTTAAAAATAAAAAAAAAAATTGGGATAATTCCCGAAATTCCTGAGCAGGGAGATTCCAAGCAAAGTTTTAACATAATACTGGRAGATTTTTAAGGTCTCATTCATCCCAAGAGATGGAATATTCCATTCCAAATATCTGAAAAATAGAGAAAATTTAGATTTTTAGGGAATGGGCTAATTCCAAGCAGACTTTTTGGTCCTTTCTCTTCCCTAAGTGCCCAAAATTCCCAATTCTTGAGCTCATATTTTACATTTCCCCGTTTCCTGCCTGGAATTCCTGGGTATGGACACAGGGATCGGCAGGAATTAACAATTCCAAGGGTTTTGAATCCACAAAAAAAAAAAAAAGGGAGACAGGACAAAATGAATTCTTAAAACTGACATTTGGATGGCCCAGGGAGAGCTCCTGGCGGAATTCCAGGGTGGGAATGTTCTGGAAAAGGATTGCAGGGAATCCCCTGGGCTGTTGTGGAAGAGCTCCCCAGCCCAGGCTGATCCCGGGAGAGCTCCTGGGGGTGTTTTGGGATGGATCCCAGCGGGATGGGGTTGGGATGGACGGGAATGTTGGGAATGCTGAGGGGGAGCAGTGGGATCTGCTGTGGAGCTCCCAAATCCAACCCACGGGAATCCTCTGGGGCAGGAGAGGGCTTTGTTCACAGAATTCCCGTGGGGATGAATCCCCGGGCCTGTCCGGGCTGGGAGCAGCAGATTCCGGGGATCCAAGCAGATTTTGGGGTGGTTTGGAGCAGCAGATTCCGGGGATCCCAGCAGATTTTGGGGTGGTTTGGGGCAGGTTTCCAATCCCAGCGGCGCCGCTGAGCTTTGCCCTCTCCCACTGCAGGAAAATCGATAGTCCATGGGATGGATAAATCCTGGAGGTGCCTGGAGAGCGGGAATTCCATCCCAAAACCCCTCCTGGGCCGGGCTGCTGCTTCCCAGCCCCCTCCCGAAATCCCTCTTTTACTGCTGCCCTAAAAGATCCATTTCCATCTCATTCCCATCACTTCTATGGGATTCTGGAGTTCATGGGATTCCAGCAATTCCTCTAAGGATGTGATCAGTTAATCCCAAACTTCTGGCTGGCTTTTGGGGSAATTTCCTTCCTGAATTCCCAGTGATTTCCCTCAAAAACCTCTCCGAAGTGGGAGCGTGGAGCCCAAAACCTCATCCTCTGGGGAAGAAAATGGGAATTATTAACCTGGGAATGGTTTTGGGGAAGGGCTTGGGAACAACAGTCCCCATCTCAAAAATATTCTGGCTATAAAATCGGAAAAAGAGGCAGTTTTAAAGCTCTTCTGATAAAAAAGAAATCCTGGAATTGGGTTTTAAGGTTTGATTTTTATACTGTGCCCCCCGGGGACAACAGGAGGGTGAGGRAAAAAAGGGGATAGAGTTGGAAAACCATCCCAGGGATCTGGGAATGGGGAATAATAATAATAATTAATATTAATTAWTGGTGCAGTTCCGAACTCCTTCTGCTGTTAACTTGGTCTAAAATAACGTAAATCCTGGGCTTTGCATCAGGCTCCTACAAAACCTCCCAAATTCCCTGGAAAACTTCTCCCGGCGCCAGGAACGCTGCTGGGATACCCCGGGACACCCCGTGCGCTGATCGGGGGGATTTGCCGGGGTTTGGGG
>NW_026624003.1:167763-169131 GCF_030028575.1 Malurus melanocephalus | reverse complement strand
GCTCGGCTCGGGGTTTGGGCTCTCCCGGGGCCGCGGATATTTTTGGGAGCGGGGATTTTTTTGGGTGTTTTTGGACCGGAACCGTGCCCTGACCCCGCTCTGGTGCCCTCCCAGAGCCGGGAAGGCCCACGGGGCAGCGGCGCCGTCCCTGCACTGTCCCTGCTCTGTCCCCGCTCTATCCCCGTTCTGTCCCCGCTCTGTCCCGGTTCTTTCCCCGCTCTATCCCCACTCTGTGCCCGCTCTATCCCGGTTCTATCCCGGTTCTTTCCCCGCTCTATCCCGGTTCTTTCCCCGCTCTGTCCCGGTTCTATCCCGGTTCTGTCCCCGCTCTATCCCGGTTCTGTCCCGGTTCTTTCCCCGCTCTATCCCGGTTCTGTCCCGGTTCTGTCCCGGTTCTTTCCCCGCTCTATCCCGGTTCTGTCCCGGTTCTGTCCCGGTTCTGTCCCGGTTCTGTCCCCGTTTCTCCTCCACGTGGCCCGAGCGGAGCTGCGGGGCCCGCGCGCCCCCCGCCCCGCGGCGCCGGCCAATGGGCGGCCTCGTGACATCGCCCGCGCGACCCCTGCGGCCAATGGCGGCCCGCGACACAAACCTGTGCCCGCGCCCGGCCGGAAGCGGCGGTGGGCGCTGCTGGCGCCGAGCGGGGCGCGGGTGCGGGCCCTGTCCCCGCTGTCCCCGCGCTGTCCCCGCGCTGTCCCCAGGCTGTCCCCACGCTGTCCCCGAGCTGTCCCCGAGCTGTTCCCGCTGTCCCCAGGCTGTCCCCGAGCTGTCCCCGCTGTCCTCGGCGCTGTCCCGGCCCTGTCCCCAGCGCTGTCCCCAGCGCCTGCCCCGCCACCGGCCCCGCCGCCGCCCCGCCCCGCGCATGCTCGCCCGGTGACGCCGCGACTCCATGTGTGAGAAGCGCATTATTTGGCACCGGGAGCCGCGGCGGCGCTCGGGATCCGCCGGGAGATCCCCGGAGCGGCGGGGACAGCGGCGGGGACAGCGCAGGGGGCGGCGGAGCGGCCGCGGGGCCGGCGGGGAAGGCGGCGCTCGGATGCGGCCGGAGCGGGGCGGAGGTGCCGGAGCGCCGTGTGAGTTCGGGATTAAAAGTTCTCCGGGGCTTTATTGTCTCTGGCACGGAGGGAACGGCGGCACCGGGGTTCGGGGAGGGCAGCGGCCGCGGTGCGGGAGCGCTCCCGGGSAAGTTGGGCACAGCCCGGCGCAGTGCAAAGTCCCGCTGGCCGCGGCTCGGGGCTCCCGGCGGAGCGGGGCTGGAGCGGGGCTGSASAACCGGGGATAACGAGCTCGGGGAGCGCATCCCGGGAACCCCCAACTCTGCCGGGGCGCCGCCGGCTTTTGTTCGGCGTTTGTTTCGGAAAGTTGGTGCGG
>NW_026624003.1:157010-165975 GCF_030028575.1 Malurus melanocephalus | reverse complement strand
GGGACAGGGACCGGGATCTGCCATGGATCAGGGACAGGGACCGGGATCTGTGTGGGATCATGGACAGGGACCGGGATCTGCCGTGGATCGGGGACAGGGACCGGGATCTGCCATGGATCAGTGGGAAAGGGATCAGGATCTGTGTGGGATCGGGGACAGGGACAGGGATCTGTGTGGGATCAGGGACAGGGACCGGGATCTGTGTGGGATCGGGGACCGGGATCTGTGTGGGATCGGGGACAGGGACAGGGATCTGTGTGGGATCAGGGACCGGGATCAGGATCTGGGACAGGGACTGGAAGTCCTGATACGGAGCAAACCCTTCCTGGAATCCTGGAGTGGTTCGGGTGGGAAGGAGCTCCAGGATCATCCAGGGACTCTTCCCACCATCCAAGCCAGCCTTGGGCACTTCCAGGGATGGAGCAGCCACAGCTTTCCCGGGAATCCTGCGCTCGTCCCTCTCCGGCTTCTCCCAGGAAGGTTCTGGAGCATCCTCAGCTCTCCGGGAGCACCATCCATGGATTATGGAATGAACTTCCCAAGAATTCCAGGCCTCAAGCACAGCTGGAAAGCTGGAATTCCACGATTTCCCAGCGAAATGCAGAGGATTCCAGGTCTGTGCTGCTCCTGGATCCGAGGGTGGCTCCGAGCGTCCYGCAGCTCCAGGGAGCCCCTAATTCCAGAGGAATGGGATTTTCCGAGATCCTCTTAAACATGAACGGCTCCGGGCCAGTCCCTCTAATTCCCACAGGAATTCCCAGGCTCGGGATCACAGGGCTGGAGCTGCTCCTGTTCCTGGGAATGAAGGGAGATCTGGGAATTCCCAGGGATGGACTTGGTTGTGTCCCAAAGGGATCCCGCACCAATTTCCTGAAAATCTCGCTCCAGACTTGCTTTTTTTTTCCGTGGAAAAGGAACAAAATCTGACAGCAGAATGTCGGGATCCCGAATTCCCTCTTATTTGGGATATTTCGCAGAGAAGGGGGAAATCTCAGCTCACATCCACCATGTYCATCCCATTTTCCATCACATCTGAAGGAAAAATCCTGAACTTTTGGAGGAACCACCAAAATTCCTTGGAAGATTCGTGCCCCTCTTTGGCAGGACTCGGAGCTGGAACATTCCCTGTGGGAATTAATTCCTGATTTGGTGTGTGGAGAATATGCCAGGAATCCAATTATTCCCATATCCCCAATTTGGAAGCTTTGGGATCAGAGCCCCTGGAAGGAGCTTTTTTCCCTCTTCCCAAAGGAAACTTGGAGATGGTGTGASAAGATCCCACCGGGATTTGCCAGCACGGGGAAGCTCCACAGTCTGGGATGTTGGATGGAAACACCACTGGATGCTACAGGATGGCTCAGAATTCCTAAAAATCCCAGGGAATTTCCCATTCCACGATGGTCAGACCTGCTCCAGGACTTCCTTCTATCCCGGGACTTTTCCTGGAATTCTTTAGAAGAGTCCTGGGAGGAATCCGGGAATTTCAGAGCTTAAAAACCCCACTGGASCCTGGAATTTGCACTGGGAATTCTCCTGCTGGAGCAGGAAATCCTTGGAAGTTTTTCCTCATGAATCCAGAGCCCTCTGTGGCAGCGAATCCCAAGGTTGGGATTTCTCATTGGACTTGGAATGGGTGGAATGGGAATTTTCAGCCTCTGAAAAGTGCAGGAATTCTCTTCCCTGGATTGCCTGGGGAGGTTTGTCCGGCAGGAATTCCATGGAGAGTCCCCAGCATGGCTTTCTCTGGAATTTGGGATGCTYGGTTTTGTGGGATAAATCCCTCCTGGATTTTCCTGGATGATCGTTTTTCCCGGTGGGATTCAGGAATGTTGGTGGGAATGGGGTCCCTGGAGTTCCTGTGGAAAAATKGGGGTGTTATTCCAGAGGGAAGAGGAAAACTTGGAATGACAGAGAAAGGTCCGAGCTGCTCTTTGTCCCAGTGGGTGATGAATTCCGGGATTTTTCCCTGGATTTGGAAGTTGTTTTATGGGAACRAGACCCCCAAATCCCTCGGAAGTGAAAGATCCAAGCCTGGAATGTGAGAGGATTCAGAGGATTTGGCTTTGTGGGATGTTGGAATTCCGGGCTGGGAGACCCTGGAGCTGCAATTCCACGGATCCCGAGCAGCTGCTCCCGGAGGAATCCCTCCCAACATTTCTCCGTGGATTCTGGGATGATTTCCTGAGCTTCCCAGCCCCGAATTCCCACCTCGGGAAAGGCTCGGGCAGGGCTGGATCCAGGGAAATCCCAACCTTTGGAATGTGGGGTCAGACAGCTCCTGGGGATCCTCCGGACACCGGGAATGCTCCAGGCCCTGCTCATCCYTGGACAAGTTTTGGGAAGCTCCGGCTCCCTGATCCGTAGGAAAACTTGGGAATCTCAGGTTCTCTCCGGTGCCGCGATCCCGCGGGATCCGGGAGTTCTGCTGGGAAAGGCAGAACAAYCCCTGGGTTTTGCTGTGCTCGGTGTTTGATCCCACAATTCCCACTCAGGATTCCCAAATCCCGTGGCTGTGCTCTGCTGTTGGGATTCCCGAGTCCCGTGGTGGTGCCGTCGTTTTGGGATTCCCAGATCCCATTGTTGTGCCATGGTTTGGGCATTCCCAATTCCCAAGGCTGACTGTGGTGCCAGAATTCCCAATTTTCATGGTGCTGCCATAGCTTTGGGATTCCCAAATCCCGGGGCTGAGCTGTCCCAGAATTCCCAAATCCCGGGGCTGTTTCCGTGGATTCCCGTTGATCCATCAGGGAATGTTTGGCCCTGTCCCGGCCGTGTTCCCGAGGATCCATGGAAATCCTGCCCCAGTTTTCCAGCCCCTCTGGAGTCGGGTTTTCTATGGGATTCTCCCCGGGTTGGGATTCCAGGGATTTCCTGCCGGGACWTGGGGCTGCTGTTGGGGTAAATCCCAATGGGATGTGGGGTTTAAGGTTGGACAGTGATCTCCAGGATAAATYCRGGATAAATCCCRGCCTTGTTCTCCTTGGGGAAAGTCGGGAATGTCRCTTCTGCAGGGGATCAGGAAGGAGTTGGCTCCTCCCTAAAACTTTACAGGAAAGCCCAAAAAACTCCAGATAAAACCCCAAAAGTTCCTTTCCTGAAATCCCCATTGGGRTCCGAGTTTTGGGATGATTCCCTGGGGAAGGTTTTTATTCCAGGATTTTTGATCATCCTCTCTCCCCTCAGGATCCGCAGCTCTGGCTGGATCCCAGCGGGAACCCATGACCGTCCCTGACAGGTAGGAGCTGGGAATTCCATGGAATTCCATGGAATGGGAATCTGGCACGCCGTGGGCTGGAATTCCAGTGCTGGAACTGGGGAGCTGGGCCAGGAGGCTGGAATTTAATCCTGGAAAAGCTGGGGAGGAGCTCCACGATTCCCAAAAACCTCTGTTCCCCTGAGTTTAACCCAATTCCCGAGGAGGGAAATCTCCCGGATTTTCTGTGGGATTGGGAAGTTCAGCTGGGGAGGTTGGGCTGGGATGAGAGGATCCAAACCCGCTGGAATTCCCACCGGGATTCTGGCAGGGGATCGGGAGCGTTGGGCAGCGCCGGGAATGGGAATTGGGAATGGGGGTTGGGGTTTGGGATTTGGGATTTGGGATTTGGGGGTTGGGATTTGGGATTTGGGAATGCTCAGGGAGGGAGGAGCTGCGGCCGAGCTCTGCCCCGGCAGGTGGAGGATTTTACCTGAGCAGGGCTCACCTGTGCAGGGTCTGTCTCACCTGTGCCACCCTCAGTGTGCCATTGTCCCCTGTGCCATTGTCCCCTGTGCCACCCTCCCTGTGCCACTGTCCCCTGTCGCAGTGTCCCCTGTGCCATTGTCCCCTGTGCCATTGTCCCCTGTGCCATTGTCCCCTGTTGCAGTGTCCCCTGTGCCATTGTCCCCTGTGCCACCCTCCCTGTGCCACTGTCCCCTGTCGCAGTGTCCCCTCCCCGTGTCGCTGTTTTTACCTGTCCAGGTGTTCCCCTGTCCCATCCGTGTCTCCCCCGTCCCCGCCGGCAGCGTCCCCCAGCAGGAATTAGGGACAGATCCCAGCAGGAATTCCAGGATGGATCCCGGGGTGGGATTTTGGGATGGATCCCGGGGTGGGATTTTTCCCCCCAGTCCTGCCTGTCCCAGGCTCTGGGGCTGGAGGGGATCCCATTTTTTTTTAATCCCAAACCTGAGGAAATCCATAAAAAAATTGATTTTGTCTTCAAATTCCTTTTAGAAAAGCTGGGAAATTTGATGGTTGGATAAGAAGATTCCTCTGGAATCCAGATTTCCCCTTGTGGTGCTTTTCCTGCTTCCCTCTGGGAYAATCCCGGGGTGAAGGAATTCCCTGTGGGAATGAGCAGCAGTGTTTGGGTTTGGAAAAGCTGCAGCTGGAAAATGCAGGAATTGCTTGGAATTCCCAGCTTGGAATTCCCGCGTTCCCGGCGTCTGGGGCTGGGAAAGCTGCTGGGGATTGGGAATATTTAAGGATGGAATTTTGGCCGTAAATTCCAGGAGCTCTCCCTGAACGAGGAATTCATTGGGAAGGATCCGATCGCCATCACCTTTATTAATATTTAAATTGAACAATGAATATTCAAATCAATGCATTAATAGTCAAATCAATTCACATACATTTAAATTAATTCCGGAATATTTAAAGCTGTTCCCAACCAAAAAAAAAACCCTTGGAATTCTGCTCTCTTAAAGGAGGAGTTTGGGAGGGAAAATAAAATGGAGAAATAATGATTAATAATTAATTAATGATTAATTAATAATGGGGAAGATGGRCCTGGAAAATCCAGGAAAAGTTGGGAATTCTGCTCCTGGGTTTCCTCCTGTGCAGTCCCAGGGGTCCCATCCCAAATCCCACAGCTCATTCCCAAAAAGCCCAGCCTGGGACTCTGCTGTGTCCAGCCGTGAATATTCCAGCTGGGAATAATTTGGGAGTAATTCCCCCAGGAAAAGYGGGAAAACTGGATTTTGGAAGGCATTTTAGTGGCTTTCATACAATTTTCCCATTAACCTCAGAATTCCCTGAAAATTCCCATCAAAGCCACCAAATTCCTCCCATAATTCCATCTCCCCCCGGGAAAGTTCACCTGGAATTTGATCGAAATTCCCGGAATTCCTGCCTGGATTTTTCCAGGCAGCCGTTGTTCCCCCTTTCTCCAGCTCCCGGTAATTTTGGGATGCTCCTTTCCCACGTCCCCAGAGCCTTTGGTGCTCCAAACTTCCAGGATGAGGAATTTTTAAGGATGAGCTGCCCCAAATYCCGTGGGAAGCAGCGGGAATTCCGCTCCCAAAATCCCGGCTGAGCTCAGCTCCTTAAAAAATTCCTTTGGATAAAAAATTCCATCCGGGAGGGGCTGAGSCGCTTCCCGCAGCTCCGGAATTCCCGAGGGAGAGCTCGGGAGCGGCCGATCCCCGTGGCTGGAATTCCTGGAGCTGCTTCCCGCCCCTTCGGGCTGCTCCAGGSACCTCATCCCAAACTTTTCCCGGTTTTGTCGCGCTTTTCCCAGCGCCGGAGCATCCTCGGGAGAGCTTCCCGCGGGTTCGGGGTGCGGGAGCTGCGCGGGATCCCGGGAATGCCGGGAATTCCCATTGCGGGAATGGCCGGGGGAATCGGGATTGATCCCGGTGGGAGCGGGGCGGGGGCTCGGGCCGGGAATCCCGGGAATGCCGGGCGGGAATTCCCACTGCCGGCTCGGCATTCCAAGGGTTAAGCGCTGCCATTTCCGTGCCATTCCCGAAGTGTCCGGGAACAAAATGGCAGCGCTTAACCCTTGGAATGCCGAGCCCGCCGGGAATTCCGCCGGGAGCCGGAGCCGCCCCCCTTCCCGGGAATCCCCATCCCAAAATCCCGAAATCCCGAAATCCCGAAATCCCAAAATCCCGAAATCCCGGCGGCTCCGCCTCCTCCCCGCCCCGCTCCCCTCTGGGGCTGGGGCTGCTCCAGGGATTCTCCTCATTCCCACCTGTTGGTGTCCATGGCTTCGGGCTGGGAATCGCGGGACAGGTGCTGAATTCCCGGCTGGAACTTTGGGAATCTCCATGGATTTGCTGCGCTCCTGCACGTCCAGGGATTGGGGTTATTTGCTGGGAATTCCCATGGGTTTTCCCAGGATATCCCACTCCTGGCTTCGGGATCAGCGAGTTCCGAGGGAAAAAATCCTCAGGGAAAGAAATTCCCAGGAATGTTGTGGGGATGATCCATCAATCCCTGCTGGGATCCAGGGAATCCTCACGAGCAGCAAATCCATGGAAAAGATTCCCTGAGGAACCCTAGATGTGTTTGAATCCCACTTTTCCACCTCTGGGAATTCAGGGGTTTTTTTCCTTTTTTTCCTGTAATTTTGGTTGCTGATTTTGGCTTTGGGCTCCCAGAATTCCAGGAACTGGATGGGAATAGAGAGGAATTCCTGGAGAGGAAGAGATGTGGGGAAAAAAAATGAATTTCCAGACAAGTTTGTCCTTTTTAACTGGAATTTTAATTGGGATTTTCATCAGGAATTTCTCTCCAAAACTGCTCCAATTCCAACCTCATTCCCATTCCTGGAGCAGCTGGAACCACACCTGGAAAATTCACTTTAAAATCTTTCYTTTCCAAGGTTTCCCTGCAACTTCTGAGGGATTTTTTCCCCTCTTTTCCCCCTTTTCCCTGCCCTGGGCACTGGAGGGGCCGGAATTCTCCTGGAAGAGAATCCAGGAGAATCCTGCTGGAAAAACACCGGGAATTCCTCCAGGTTTCTGTTCCCCCTGGAAGGAGGGAAGGTTTGGGAGGCAGGATAAGGAATTTTGGGATTCTTTTCCCCACGGAAAACAGAGACGGCATCACAGGCAGATCCAGGGCTTCAATGAGTTGGGAATTCCAGAGGGTTTGGGGTTTTTTGTGCTCTCCCAAGAGATTCCGGGCAGGATGAGCAGTGTCCCTTTCCCAGCCCTTTCCCTTTCCCAGCTCAGACTGGTTCTGGAAAAGGCTTTGTCCGTCCGGGCTGAGCCCTGGGAAGGGTCACGGGATCAGAGCCTGACTCAGCTCCCGATGATCCCCGSAGCAATCCCGGAGCAATCCCAGCTCCCCCCGGCTGGGAACGCCTGCCTGGCTCCTTCCAGCCGGGAATTCGGGCCTCTCCAGGAGCCTGCACTTCCCAAAAAAACCCTGGGACTCCTGGAGCTGCTGCCGCTCCATGAAATTGCCAAAAACCCCCCGGAAATCCATGGGATTTCTGCGTCCCACAGCCCCGGGAGGGGSGTCCTGCTGCAGTTCCAGCTGCTCTGTTCCTAACCCATTTCCCCCTTCTCTTCCAATTCCCAACACCCAAATCCCTCTTCCTGCTGGAATTCCATCAGGAGATCCAGTTTGGAAAACCTGAATTTTGGGGAGTTCTCTGCTGGCTGGATCTGGGAAGGGTCACGGGAACAGGGACCGGAGCGATCCCAAATTCCCAGGGAATGCTGAGGTTTGGATCCTCTCCCATCCCAGAATTCCAGGTGGGATTTCTCCTGGATGCTCCCCCTGGAGTTGGAGTCTGTTCCCAGCTGGATTTTGCTSCACAGGAAAAGCGGGAGTGGGGCTGGACCCGCTGGATTTGGGAACAGCCCTTGGGCTGCTCTTCCCGGACTTYTTTCCCAGCACCCTCTGGACTTTGCCCTGTTTGGAATTGAAGGGATTTGATCCCGGGATTTTTTAACCCCTTGGTGTCTCCTTTTCCCAGGGAATTTTAAGCTCCCTGATGTCTTTTCTTTCTGGGATTTTTACCCCCTTTTCTGGGATTTTTTACCCCCTTTTCTGGGATTTTTTTACCCTCTTTTCTGGGATTTTTACCCCCTTTTCTGGGATTTTTTACCCCCTTTTCTGGGATTTTCCACCCCCTTTCCGGTGATTCTGACCCCTTTCCCGGGCTTTCCCCTCTCCAGGATCTCACCATGAGCGAGGACTCATGCCGGACCCGCAGCCAGAAGCGCGCCCTGGAGCAGGATGCGGCTCCCCCCGAGCTGGAAAATAAAAAACTCAAGATGGAAAAAGGAACCGCGGGGTCGGAGCTCAGCGCCGAGGGGGACGTGAAAATCAAGGCAGATCCCGGGGCCGGGAAAATGCCGGGGTTGTTGAAAAGCGGGGAAGTCAAAGCCACCATCAAAGTGGAGCTGCCGGCGGGGGACGAGCCCGTGGACATGAGCACGTCCAAAGGGTGAGGATTCCCGGGAATCCGGAGCCCCAGCCCCTCCTGATCCCGCTGTTCCTGGGATGGGCTCGGGAATCCCTGGATTTGCAGCGCTGTGATCCCGCTGTTCTTTGGGAAGGGCTCGGGAATCCCTGGATTTGCAGCGCTGCTCAGCCCCAGCCCCTCCTGATCCCGCTGTTCCTGGGATGGGCTCGGGAATCCCTGGATTTGCAGCGCTGTGATCCCGCTGTTCTTTGGGAAGGGCTCGGGAATCCCTGGATTTGCAGCACTGCGTTCCCGGGCTCGCTGTGCCCTCTACAGGACGTTCCCAATTCCTCGGGATTTGCTCACTTTTCCCACTCGGGAAATTCCTTTTTCGGGTCCTGCCGTTCCCTGGATGGTGCTGGAGGCTTTTTCCGCCCCCTTCCCGTGATCCCTCTGCTCTGGAGCAATCCCGGCTGCAATTCCCAAATCCCGGTTGGAATAAATGCAGAACGTTGGTGCGGGGATTCCTTCAGATCCAGGGYGGGAAAAGCCAGAAAATTCCAGTATTTGGGTTTGGGAAGGAGATGGAAAAGGAGGAATCTGATTTTTCCTTTCAGCACTGGAAGAAAAGTGGGAAGGGCCCCATTTTTCCCTGGATTTGGGGTGGGAAGTGCAGTCAGRAGCTTCCCTGTCCTCCCAGAGGAGAGGGAGAAGCTCCTCACAGGAAGCAATTCCCCATTTCCATGGGGTTGGATGATTTTAGGGACTTTTCCATTCCCAAATGATTCTTGTTTTCGGCACATTTTGGGAAGCTGGGWTTGCACAGGGAGAGCAGGAATTGTGCT
>NW_026624003.1:151177-155701 GCF_030028575.1 Malurus melanocephalus | reverse complement strand
TGGGATTCCAGCCGGGAATTCCCTCCTGGGATGGGGATGGGGATGGGATCAGCTGGGAATTCCCTGCTGGGATGGGGGTGGGATTCCAGCCGGGAATTCCCTGCTGGGATGGGGATGGGGATGGGGGTGGGATTCCAGCCGGGAATCCCCTCTGTAACTGGGTCCTTTCCCCGTTTCCCGGTGTTTCCCGGTGCAGCAGAGCAGCCCCGAGGAGCGCGAGCGCCTCATCAAGCAGCTGAAGGAGGAGCTGCGGCTCGAGGAGGCCAAGCTGGTGCTGCTCAAGAAGCTGCGGCAGAGTCAGATCCAGAAGGAGACCCCTGCCCAGAAGGTTGGGATCCTCCCGGCTCTTCCCGGCTTTTGGGGTGTTCACGGGATGGGAATCGGGCTGGGAGTTCCCGTGGATCCATCTGGGCCTTGGGATGGGTTGGGAATGATGGAGCTCGTCCCATTCCTGGGCCTGGTGTCTCCGTTTCCTGGGAGTTTTTGACCCCTTTTCCTGGGATTTCTTAGTCCTTTTCCCTGGATTTGTAACTCCCTGGTGTCTCTCCTTTCCCGGGATTTTTTAACACCTTTTCCCAGGATTTTCTCTGGAATTGCTGTGGGACAGCAGGGATCCATCCAGGCCTGGTGGAATCCGGGATGGGTTGGGAAGGGTAAAAATCCCATTGCCAAGGGCAGGGAATGTTTCCCAGTGCAGGATGCTCCCAGCCCCATCCAGCCTGGCCCGGACACTTCCAGGGATGGGCACTGCTGGAATGTCTGGGATGAGATCCTGGGAAGTGCCCACGCGATGGGAATCCCAGGCTGGCAGGAGCCAGGTCTGGATTCCTGCTCAGAATTCCAGGAGTGGAGCTGCACTCCCGGATCCTCCCACCCCAAATCCCGTCCCATCCTCCCCTTCCCTCCCACAGTGCAGGGAAGAGCCGATCCCAGCGGGAATTGTTCCCAAAAAAAGGCTCTGGAGGTGGAGGGAGGGAGCTGAGGGGTGGGAGGTTCCAGTTCCCTGCACAGCGAATCCRGAGGTGCTGCTGGGGAGATTTTGGGATGGGGTCTCCCTTTTCCTGACATTGCCCTGGAACTTTCCTGGAATTCCGAGTGTTCCAGGGTTAAACTAAACACGGACCTGCATCCCTGAACTGTGCAGGGAATGGGGTGGAGTTGCTGTGCTGCTGGAATGAGGGATGAGCTCGGGAGGCTGGAGCTGACAGTGGGGAGGGGTGGCGGAATTTATCCTGAATTCCTTCACATCCAAACGATTTTTCCTAAACGTTTTCCCACTTCCGTGCTGGAACTGCGAGAACACGGAGGCAGGCCCTGTGCCGAGCCGTCCCCTCGGGTTTTCCTGATCCTAATTCCTGCAATTCCCTAAMGATTCCCTGCAATTCCCTAATGATTCCCTGCAATTCCCTAACGATTCCCTGCCTGGGCTGCGGGAGGAGCGGGGGGAGCCGATTCCGAGGATTTTGCCGCCGACCCAGGAGGAGCCGAGCTCTGCACATTCCCTGCTTTCCTGTATTCCTGTATTCCTGTATTCCTGCTTTTCCAGCCTCATCCCTCTGCTCTCTCTCCGGTGTTTTCCTTTTCCAGCCCTCCGGCTCCTCGGGAAGCGCTGCGGCCGCGCCCCCGCCCTTGGTGCGGGGCCCTCAGACTGCTCCCGCTGGGAAAGCCTCCCTCCAGGTCAGTGGGAGCAGGGAAAAGCCCCGGGAAAACGGGAAAAATCCCGGGAAAACCGGCCCGATCCCCGGCTCCCACGCGATCCCGCTCGGAGGTGGACAGGGACAACGGGGTGTGGATCCTCTGGAGAACTGGGAATTCCAGGGAATCCCGGCAGGGAACTGTGGGGCAGCTGCAGAGGTGGAATTGTGGCCTGAGCAAAGGGATGAGTGAATCCCGGGATTTCCTCTGGAAGGGAATCAAGGGATTTCCTCTGGAATAGCTGAGGCAATCACAGGATTCTCTTTGAGGGAATCATGGGGTTCTTTCTGGAAAAGCTGAGGGAATTCCTGGATTTTCTGTGAGGGAATCACTGGATTCTGTCTGGAATTGCTGAGGGAATCCCGGGATTCTCTGAGGCTGAATTGGGGTTGGAAAGATCCCGTTCCAGGCTGAACAAAATCCTGGGAATCCTTAGGGAAGGAGAGCCCAGAGTCAGCAGACAGYTGTCAGTCATCCTCGTCAATCCATCATGAATTTGGGATTTAGAACGTTCCGCCGGAATTCCGGGCCTGAGGAAGGGGGGTTCTGCTCTGCTCCGGAGCCGTTCCCGAATCCAGAGGTGCAGGAATCTCCTCTGYGCCTCCCTGGGCAGATTCCAGAGGCTGGGAAGGAGGGAAGCGGGGAGCAGCCTTTGGAAAGCCCCAGGATGGGATAGACGGGAGCGTTCCGAGAGTTGGGAATATCCTGCCCAGCTCCAGGAGGAATTCTGAGGATCGAAGCCGGGAATCCTCGGGCCGCAGCTTTTCCAAACTCCTTTATCTCGATTCCCTTTCCTCCTCGTTTTTCCTCAAGCTTTCCCTTTCTCCTGYTTTTTTTTCCCTCATTCCCTSTCTGCCTTCCTCCACCCTCCTTTTGCTCCATCAATTCTCCCATTTGGATTCCCCATTTCCAGAATTCCCAACGTTTTTTTCCCCATTTTTATCGGGTTTTTTTTTGCCCACTGCAGCCGCCCTGACCCCATTCCCACCCTGCATCTTCCCACCATCCCACCCCTCCCCTGGCTCTGATCACAGCTTTTCCCTGTTTTCCAGACCTCTTCCAGCCGGATCCCTGGCACTGTGATCCCTCCTCCCTTGGTCCGGGGGGGCCAGCAGGCGAATTCCAAGCTGGGAACGCAGCAGAACCCCCAGATCGTGATGCCCCCCCTGGTCCGAGGGGCCCAGGTGAGCCTTTCCCTTTCCTTTCCCCGCTTTTCCTGCTCCCAATCCAATGAAAAATTCAGGATTTCTTCTTYTGGCTACAGCATTCCAGGGGTTTTATGTGTGTCCCATAAAAAGTTGTTTTCCTTAATTGTTAAAATGAATTCACCTCCTTCCAGCTTCCAGGGCTTTTTAGGAGAGCAGGAAGAGGGAATTAAACCCAATCCATATTTTTTCTTCTCATAATTCCTTCTATCCCATCAATTCCCACTTTTCCAGCAAATCCACACCATCCGGCAGCACTCAGGAGTTGCACTGTGAATTTGGGGATTTGGGGCAGGGATGTCTGGGTTGTGCTGGGGCAGAGGGAGCAGCGTCCCGGCTGTCCCTGCAGGCTCTCTGTGCCTTGGTGCCGTGCTCATCCCGTGTTTCCGCAGCAAATCCACACCATCCGGCAGCACTCGAGCACGGGGCCGCCCCCGCTGCTGCTGGCGCCGCGCGCCTCCGTGCCCAGCGTGCAGATCCAGGGCCAGCGCATCATCCAGCAGGGCCTGATCCGCGTGGCCAACGTGCCCAACGCCAGCCTGCTCGTCAACATCCCGCAGGTCAGCGCTGTGCTCGGGCTGCGGGGAGGGGAGCAGTGGTTCCAGCTCCCAGAGATCCCCTGGCCCCAAAAATACCCCAATCTTAGAGATCCCCCAAAAATCCTCCAATCCCAGAGATCCCCCGATCCCAAAAACCCTCCAATCCCAGAGATCCCCCGATCCCAAAAATCCTCCAATCCCAGAGATCCCCTGATCCCAAAAACCCTCCAATCCCAGAGATCCCCTGATCCCAAAAATCATCCAATCCCAGAGATCCCCTGGCCCCAAAAATCTTCCAATCCCAGGGATCCCCTGATCCCAAAAACCCTCCAATCCCAGAGATCCCCCGGTCCCAAAAACCCTCCAATCCCAGAGATCCCCCGGTCCCAAAAATCCTCCAATCCCACAGATCCCCTGATCCCAAAAATCATCCAATCCCAGAGATCCCCCGATCCCAAAAATCCTTCAATCCCAAACATTCCCTGATCCCAAAAATCCTCCAATCCCAGAGATCCCCTGATCCCAAAAACCCTCCAATCCCAGGGATCCCCCAATCCCTAAAATCCTCCAATCCCAGGAATCCCCCAATCTCAGAGATCCTCCAATCCTAAAGATCACCCAATCCGAGAGATCCCCCAATCCCTAAGATCCCCCAACCCTAGCTCGGTCTCTTGGCAGGCGTCGCCCACGTCGCTGAAGGGCGCGGCGGTGCCGGGGGGCGCGGGGGGCTCGGCCCCGGCGGGCTCTGCGGCGTTGGGGGGCTCGGGGGACGCCCCCGGCAGCAGGCAGGCCGCCGCCAAGCTGGCGCTGCGCAAGCAGCTGGAGAAAACSCTGCTGGAGATCCCCCCGCCCAAACCTCCTGCGCCCGAGATGAACTTCCTGCCCAGCGCCGCCAACAACGAGTTCATCTACCTGGTGGGGCTGGAGGAGGTGGTGCAGAACCTGCTGGAGACGCAGGGTGAGCCCGCGGGGTTTGGGGGAATAGGGGCGTTTCAGCCTTGGGGAAACGAGTTAAACCTCACACAAGGACTGAACTTAAACCTCACACCAACCTAAACCTGCTACAGGTTCAGCTGAGGCAATTT
>NW_026624003.1:147679-149997 GCF_030028575.1 Malurus melanocephalus | reverse complement strand
GTTTGACCTCATCAAAAAGTGCCACCAGGTGATGAAACCAAATAAAAATTCCTTTTTTCTCCATTTTTGAGTTGGATTGGTGATCCCTGAATCCATATCCACATCCAGCACCACCTTTGTGAAGTTTCTTGATGGATTTCCTGGGATTCTTTTATTCCCAACAGCTTYATCCATCAGTTGAAATATCATTTAATTCCAGAGCTCAAATCCTGAATTTTGGTCCGAAACCTTTGTTTTTRCTGGGRTGGGTTTGGCCCGGGATGATCCGTKCCKGAATCACGCTCGCCCCGTGTTTCCATTCCCCTTTTCCCTCACTCCTGAGCCGTTCTGTGACTGCTGCTGTTCTCTCCCAGGTGGGGCCCTGCCCTTTGTCAGCCCCGGGCTGAGCGTGCACAAATCGGCCTCGGCCGTGGATCGGCAGCGCGAGTACCTGCTGGACATGATCCCRCCCCGCTCCATCCCACAGTCGGCCACGTGGAAATAATCCTGCTGGAGGAGAACTTGTCCTGGCTCTGCCATCCTTTTCTACCACACTTCCGTGGAATCTGCTTTAATCCCAGCTGGATACGCCCCAAGGCTTTCTAGGATGCAACAAGACCACTCCTCATGGCAGCGAGCGCCGTCCCTGCGGGAGAAGTGACCGCAGCGGGGGCGGCCGAGCCCCGGCTCCTTTGGCTCCCAGATTTTCATGGAAGCTGGCAGGGAGGGGGAAGAATTCCTTAAATTTTTTTTTTCCTTTTTTTTTTTTTTTTTTTTTTTTTTTTTTTTTTTTTTTTTGTTTTTTGTTTTGGATTTTTTTGGCACCAGCACAACAAGGACTCTCAGCGACTCTCTCTGCCTTCAGCGGCGTCGCCGACGCCGAACCTTCCGCGGGAATGGCCGTGGCCAGATCGCTCCGGAACTTTGGGTGGTGGATGGAGAGAGCAATTCCAGCCCCATCCTGCATTCAGTGAGCCCAGTCCACGGCTGCTCCGTTCCCCTGCGCCTCCTCCAGCCRGGAACGCAGGCAGCGCATCCTGATATTCCCAAAAATCCCACGATGCCGCCGAGAAATAAGTGCAAATTCCCGATTCCGGTTGAGTATGGTTTTGTTTGTTTTCCKTAGGGATTGGCTGCCACCCAAAACTTGGCTGGGAGGTGGGAAGCGCTGCAGGAGCCTCCCACGTTTGGTTGGATTCCGGTTGGAATAGACTTTGGAACCGTTGGTAGTTTAAAAACCTCTCAGTTACTGATAGACAAAAACCACCTTGGTTCTGTCTCATCCAGCGAAGTTGGGCCTTCCCGACGYTCCCAGAGACTCCAAAGCGAAACTGTTTGGGAATTTTTTTTCCTTTGGGAGGGTTGGTTGKTTGGTTGTTTCTTTTCCTCTTTTGTTGTTGTTTTGAGGGATTTTACTCAGAATTATAGGAATTCCAGAGGCTGATGCGGGCAGGGAGGGCGYGGGGACATTCCCGATTCCCGCCGGGAATTGCGGCCGTTCCCGATCCTCCCCTCCACGATTCGAGTTCTTCCAGGCATCCCAAGCACGCTCCCGTCTCCGCCGCTCTCCCATTCCCACCGAGCTTCCCGTCGGTTTTTGGGGATTCCAGAGGTTCAACCCAAAATCCATCCGGGGCCRGTTTGGTTTCATTTTTGGTTTCTCATCCTCCTCTTCCCCGGGCTTCTTCCCAAATTCCAGGCAAATCCAAGGGGCAGAATTCCATGCCTTACTACTCGTGTCAGCGCTGGGAAAAGCGCTGGTTTGGGAAATTATAAATATATATAATCTAGAGATCTATATATAAAAAAGGTGGGGGGGAAAGAATTCAGGAAAAGCCGGATTTATTTTCTTAGGAATCACTGGGAGATGGAAATTGGAAGCCAAGAATTCCTTAGGGATCCATCCCCCGGGATCCGAGAGTGACAGAACCCCCTGTCCCCTTTCCCGGCGTGTGGGATTCAATATTTAGGGATTTAGCTTAGGAACCCCCCTTGTTCTCCAAACTGGGATTTGTTGCTGGATAAAAACCCCCGGAATTCCCACCCGGATGCGGATTTTGCTGCTGTCCACAGGGGTGCCAAGAGCTCCCATCTGGGAATTGGGCTGGAATTTGGAGTTTYCTTTTCATTCCAAGCTTGGGTTGGGAGATGTGGACAGAGCGATGARGTGGATTTGCTTCTTCCATTTAATTTTAGGGAAAAGTTTCTGTTCCTTTCCCGCGTGGAATTTTTTGGGGTTGGTTTTGGGGGTTTTTCCTCTCCTGTTTTTTTTCCTCATGGATGCCAACTGTTCAATCACCTGGATAAAGTTCATTTGTTCCCAAAAAATCCCAACAAAA
>NW_026624003.1:145732-146949 GCF_030028575.1 Malurus melanocephalus | reverse complement strand
CCACTTACACAGAAAATTCCCTTTGTGGAGTTCTGCCCTGGAGGGGAAATGGTTGGGAATGGTCGAGGAGGGGGGGTTGGACTCAAATTTGGGAACAAATTCCTGCTGCTGGATCCCCTTTGGAATTCTGGATTCTCTGAGGGCTTTTGGATCCCCTTTGGGGTTCCAGAATCCCTGAGATCTCTTTGATCCCATTTGGGATTCCTGAACCAATTGGGGTTCCTGAATCCTGAGACCTTTGGGATTCCCGAATCCCTGAGATCTCTGGGATCCCCTTTGGGATTCCCGAATTCCTGAGATCTCTTGGATCCCCTTTGGGATTCCCGAATCCCTGAGATCTCTTGGATCCCCTTTGGGATTCCCGAATCCCCAGGATCTCTGGGATCTGTGGGAACAGGGCTGGGTTAAACCCCAAGCCATGGATCCCTGGTCCCCTTTCCTGCCCTTGCCGAGCTTCGCTGCGTGAGCTGTTCCGGGGGAGAGGGATCCCGGGGGTCCCTAAAGCCATAAAATTCCCGCTCGGAGCCGCCGGGATTTTCTAGGACACCGTGGATAACGAGAAACGACCGTTGTACTTTAGATTTTAGCAACTTGTGAAATAAAAAAAGAAAAAAAAAACCCGGATTTTCATCAGAAAATTCCCGCCTTGGAGTTGAGGAGCTGTGTGGTTTTTCTTGGATTTTGTTCTGTAGGGTTGGGATTTTGATTTTYGCCACGGGAAAAAATCGGGTTGGAGCTTTTCCTACCCCAGGCTTTTCCTGGGAGTTCGCGGCTCGGAGAAAAGGTGATTTCCTGAGTTTTTTATATTCCAGGGATTCTTTGTCTGCTGTTCCTGAGGGAATCGCGGYGAATCCCAAATCCCAGCTGGTCCGGGACACCTTTCCCTGTCCCGGGCTGCCCCGAGGCTTTGGGGCTCCAGCCGCGGTTTTCCCGGGAATCCCGTGCCAGGCTGGGAGCGGGAGCCGATCCCCCTAAAGCGCGGGATTAGGGCGGGATTAGGGCTGGGACACGGCGACCTGGACCCAGAGCCGGGCTGGAAACGCTCCCGGGGACAGGGAATGTGGGGGCGCTGGGAATGCGCCCCTGGAGCGGGGAAAAACATCCCGGGAATCGCGGGGGATCCTTGCGCTGCTCCTGGCGGGACCCCCGGGATGGSAKCGGGGACACGCGGGGACAACCCCTGAGCCCTTCCCGGGCACCCCAAACCTCCCCCAGCA
>NW_026624003.1:142785-144213 GCF_030028575.1 Malurus melanocephalus | reverse complement strand
TTTGGGATCGGGATCCCCCTTGCCACGCCCTGTCCCGCAGAACGCTGCGGATGCTGCAGGAGAACCTGAAGGAGGAGGCCAAAATCATGAAGGACGTTCCCGGCTGGAAGGTTTGTGATTCCTGCGAGGAAAAATGGGCAGGACAGAAAAATGGGGGTTCCCATCCCCTTCGTGATCCTGTGGGATCCTCCTGTTCCAGGGATTTGGGGTGATCTGCCATCCCAGGGATTTGGGGTTCCATCCATCCCAGGGATTTGGGGGGATCTATCCATCCTGAGGGATTTGGGGATCCATCCCAGGGATTTGGGGGTTCATCCATCCCGAGGGATTGGGCTCGCTGGGATCCCTGGGAAGCCGGGCTCACCCTGGGTTTGTGGTTGCTGGGGGAAAAGGGGCAGGAGAGCGGGGGCTGCTCCTCTGAGATCCCGTGGGAGCCGCCCCCTCCCCACTCCTCGGATCCCGGGCTGGCCCCGGGCTGGAAGAATCCCCTGGAATGGGGCACTGAAGCCGCTTCCCCCGGGTTCCCCGGTGCTCAGGTGGGCGAGTCCCGGTTCCACACGGAGCGCTGGGTGCCCCCGACSCTGGACGAGCTCTATTTCCTGCGGCCCGAGGCCGAGCTGGACCGCGAGAAGTTCGGGCTGCAGAATTACGTCTGAGATCGCGGCTCTTCCCGCTTTTCCCCCTTTTCTTGGCACTTCCCAGGCTCTTCCCTCCATCCCGAGCCTTGAGCTGCCTGTTCCGAGTCTGTTAATTAAGAATTAATAAAGGAATAATAAATAAATGACCCGTGTGGGTCCTGCGTGTTCCTGGATGTCTCTGTGTCCCGGGGGTGTCCTGGGAATGCGGGCTGGGAATGTGGGCTGGAGGGAGGGGCCGTGTCCTGCTCTGTCCCCGCCTGTCCCCTGCCACCCTCGGTGTCCCGGGGGGCCCCGAGTTCTCCCCGACCCCCTGGATGCGGATCCCGCTGGAAAAGCACCGATTTTAGGGGTTTAGCACAATAATTCCCGTGTGTTCTGACCCCGATTGCCGGGGTGGCGGCTGCGGGAATCACGGGCGGCGTTCCCGGGAGCGGGGCCGGACCGGACCGGGCGGGGCGGGGGCAGCCCGAGCCACCGCCCCCCGGGCGGCACCACCGAGCGCCGGTGCAGCCCGCGGGGCCGGCACATCCCCCAGGGATCCGGAGAATCCGCGCCGTTCCCAGCGGCTCCGGTCCCACCGGAGGCTCCGCGCGGCTCCCGCCGAGGGCTCCGTTCGCCGCCGCTCCCGTCCCGCTCCCTGCCATGAGCTCCGCGTCCTGCCCCGCCCGGGAGCCGCCCCGGTACCTCAGGTGAGCGCGGGGGTCCCCCCGAGCAGCCCCCGGGAGCTGCGGGCGGTCCCGCGGTTCCGCCGCGCCGGTGCCGCTCACCCGGGGCTGCCCCGGGGGTTCCC
>NW_026624003.1:140232-142225 GCF_030028575.1 Malurus melanocephalus | reverse complement strand
ATGCCGGACCGGGGTGCGGCCCCTGGGGCGGAGGGGACACGGGAGGGGACACGCAGGGACCTTCTCTCCTCGTCCGCCGGCTCCTCTCCCTCCTCCTCCACCCCCTGTCCCCTCAAGTAACTGGGCCGGACTGGGCTGGACTGGGCTGGACCGGGCTGGACTGGGCTGGACTGGGCTGGACCGGGCTCTGCTGGGATCAGCTTTGCAGCCCCTACGGCACAGCCGAGCTGCGAATGCCGCAGGAAAAGCGGGAAGGGAAGCGCTGGAGGTGCCCCCGGTTCGCCGCACTCCGGGGGAGCCCCCGGCCGTGTCCCCTCGCTGGGGCCGCTGCCAGAGCGCGGAGCCAAAGCGGGCCSGGGCCAGGAATGTCCCTGCCAGCAGCGATTAGGGACAATGTTCTCCGGGAACGGACGTGCGGGATCTTGTCAGACACGTGGCTTTTGTTGGGCGAGGGACAACACAGCTGTGCCCGGCCACCCCCGCTCGGGGCGGGAGCGGCTCCCGGGCATCGCTCGGGTCCTTCCCACCCCTTCCCTCCCCCGAGTTTGTCCCCAGGACTCCCCGAGTGGGGCTGGGGACGGGATGGGACTCACTAGAGGGCACCAAATGATCGGGACGGGACGGGACGGGACGGGATGGGATGGGATGGGATGGGATGGGATGGGATGGGATGGGATGGGATGGGATGGGATGGGATGGGACCCCCCTGGTACCCCAACCTGTGACCCCAGCCCAGTCCCCCAGTCCACGACCCCAGCCCGGACCCCTCGCTCTCCCCTGGGGCGGTGCCGGGTCCCTTCCCCCGGGCCGGCTCCGAGCGGGGTGTGAGCGTTTCCCCCCAAGGGGCGCACGGCGGGGGCTGGAGCCCCGCGGCTCCCCCGGTTCCCCCCGGTGCGGCCGAGATGGCGGCCCCGGCGGAGCTCAGATTCCAGCCCGGCGGCCCCGGGCGGCGCTGGAGGCGGCCCAGGCCGTTCCGCCCGCGCAGGTGAAGCCAACAGATGTGAGCAATTACTGTCCCACGGGCTGCCAGCGCCGGGCTCGGCGGCGGCGGAACAAGCGCGGCATTGTTGGGGTTTATGTAACGGCCCGAGCCCCGCGAGCCCGGRGCCGCCGCCAGAGCCCCGCCCGCGGGGTCACGGCCCCCCGGGTGACATCCGCTCGTCCCCACCGCGGAGCCCCCGCCCGTGCCCCCAACCCGCGCTCCCGGTGCCCCCACGGCCCCGTCCCTGGGGAGGGAGCGGTGTCACAAATCCATTCTGGGGGTGGGGGAACAGCTCTGTCCCCTCCATCCTCACCGGTGCCCGTCCCCTGTCCCCCAGCAAGGCGGAGGCAAAGGCCATGGAGAAGGAGCTGCTGGAGGATTATCGGTTCGGGCGGCAGCAGCTGATCGAGATCTGGGGACACGCCTGTGCCGTGGCTGTCACCAAGGTGGGCTTGGGGACACCGCACCAGGGCTGCGCTCCGCGCCTCGTCCCGTCCCCCTGCGCTGCCTCCCCGGCCAGACCGAGGCGCGGGGACAGGGGACAGGGGACAGCGGCACYGGTGACACTGCCCTGTGCCAGGGCYCCGSCCGSTCCCTGGCTGGGATCTGTGGATTCCCTCAATCCCCCTTCACCGTCCCCCGCTGGAATTGGGGTCACGCGGGGCGGGGGTCCCCATGGGGAGGGGGCGATGGGGCGTCCCCAGATGTCCCCAGTGGTCCTCCCGTGCCCTGGCCATGTCGCAGCTGCTGGGATGGCGCGGTGCTCGTGCGGGGTGTGAGGAGGAGGAGGAGCAGGGGGAGGAGGGGGCGGTGGCGCCCGAGGGCAGCATCAAGGGCAGCTTTGTGCCTCGGGGCCGAGAGCTCCGCGCCTCAGCTTTTCCGACGGCGCTGGCGCTGCCCTTCCCAGCTCCGGGGGTTGCCTGAGGAGCAGGAGGAGGAGGAGAAATATTTTGGTGCTGGAGCCTCCCGGGGCTGCCCCGGGGCTGTCGCGGTGTCCCTGACCCCACCTGG
>NW_026624003.1:134147-139086 GCF_030028575.1 Malurus melanocephalus | reverse complement strand
ACCGCGCCATCTCTGTGTCCCCGTGTCCCCGGGTGCCGGTGACACCGCGCCATCTCTGTGTCCCCGTGTCCCCGGGTGCCGGTGACACCGCGCCACCCCCGTGTCCCCGCAGGCGTTCCCGCTGCCGTCGCTGCCGCGGAAGCAGCCCACGGTGCTCGTGGTGTGCGGGCCGGCGCAGAACGGGGCCATCGGGCTGGTGTGTGCCCGCCACCTCCGCAGCTTTGTGGGTACCTCCCTCCCTTCCTCCTCCTCCTCCTCCTCCTCCCCTTCATCCCGGCTCCCGTCCCGGCTCCCATCCCTGACCTTTTCCCTCAGGATTACGAGCCCACCATCTTCTACCCCAAGCGCTCCCCGGACCCGCTGTACCGCGATTTCACCACGCAGTGTGAGAAGATGGACATCCCTTTCCTGTCCTATCTGCCCACCGAGGTGCGCCCCGCAGCCCCCCGAAACCCCCGCCCCACAGCGCCGAGTTTATCCCTCTTTCCCTTCCCTTTCCCGCTCCCCGCCCCATCCCGGCGCTGTCGGGAGCCCGGGGATGCCATGAAATCCAGCGGCTGCTGCCGCCAGCCAGCGGCTCTGTTGTTTTTGGCGCTGAACGGGAGGAATTTGACCCAAAATCGCTGCCCTGGCCGGGGCCGCGCGTCTCGGCGTGCCGGGCTCTGCTCCGCCACCGCGCCCGCATCCCCTCCCTCCCTCCCGCTCCACCTGGGGGTGTTTTTTGGCAGGCGGAGCTCGATCCCTGCAGGAAAGCGGCATCCCCGGGGTTCGTCCCTGAGGGGTGACCCGGGGACACCCCCGCGTGTCGCTGTCACCCCCTCCAGGTGCAGCTCATCAACGACGCCTACAACGCCGTGGTGGACGCGGTGCTGGGAGCCGAGGCCGAGGTGGCCGAGGGGACAGAGCCCTGCGCGGCCATCCTGGCCACCCTCAAGCACATCCGCATCCCCATCGTCAGCCTGGATGTCCCCTCAGGTGCTCCCCGTGTCCCCCTCGCTGCCGCTGGCACCGCGCCCATGGCGGTGTCACCCCGGGCGCAGCCCCCGCAGTGGCCGGGCAGGGTGGGGACATCCCCGGGTCCCCCCGCAATGGCCGGGCAGGGTGGGGACATCCCCGGGTCCCCCCGAGGTGGCCGGGCAGGGTGGGGACATCCCCGGGTCCCCCCGCGGTGGCCGGGCAGGGTGGGGACATCCCCGGTCCCCCCGTGCCCCCCTCCCCGCGGGATCCGGGCGGGATCGGGGCATCCACGGCAATAACAAAGTGCCCGGCCCGAGACATGACGTCATGACAAACAGCCGCGTGTCTGTGGCCAGGCCTGGGATTGTCATCACCCGTGTCCCCCCCGCCCGCCCTGTCCCCCCCGGGCCGCGGCAGCAAAACAGGAGCCGCTGGCTCGGCGCGGGTGAATCCCCGCCGGGCCGGGAGGGGACGCGGTCCCTGTGCCCTCCCTGAGCCCTGCGCAGCTCCAGCGCCCCAATGTCCCCCTCACCCCGGCAGTAGGGGACCCCTGGGCCATCCCTCAGCCCCTGTCTGTGTCCCCCCTGGGTGGGACGGGTCCCCTGGGGTGACCCCACCTCCTCTCGGTGTCCCCTCGGTGCGGGATGTGTCCCCTGGGGTCACCGCTGTCCCCGCGTGTCCGCAGGGTGGGATGCCGAGGCCGGTGGCAGCGGAGGGATCAGCCCCGATGTCCTGGTGTCGCTGGCGGCCCCCAAGGAGTGCGCGCGGCGCTTCGGGGGCCGCCAACACTTCGTGGCCGGGCGCTTCCTGCCCTACGAGGTGCAGAGGAAGTTCGAGCTGAACCCCCCCGAGTACCCCGGCACCGAGTGCGTGGTGGCCCTGTGACCCCCAAATAAAGCGGTGGTGGCTCTTGAGCGGGGTCTGTTTGGGGACAGGGACAGGGGAACCCCGTCCTGGTGGAATTYGGGTTGGGGGCGACTCAGTGCCGCACTTGGGGACACGGCTTGACCCCCTGTGTATCCCCTGGAGGTGTCACCACCCCGCTGTTGGGGACAGAGCCGTGTCACCTCCCCTGTCACCCGCCCGTGGGGACAGCGGCAGCTGTCGGGGTCCTGTGGGGTCTCCAGTGCTGAAATCCCCCGAAAACACCGGGAAAGGGACACGGGAGCAGCCCCTCACTCTGGGGTTGTCATTGACGGTGACGAGCCACGTCTGGGGACTGTCCCCTCTGTCCCAGCAGGGAGCGGTGCCCGTGACCCCAGCCCAGCCCCGCAGCTGCCTCCCGCTCCGGGGGGCTCGGCGCAGCCGGAATGCCGGGAATGCGCCGGGATTTCCGCCGGCTGGGGTTCCTCGTTCATCCCAAATATCCTCCAGCCCTTCCCGGTCCCGCCAGTCCCTCCCGGTGCCCCTTCTGGAGGGCGAATTCCCAGATTTCGGTGATGGATTTGGGATGGGGGAGAATTTGGGGGGCGGTTTTGRGGAACTTTGGGGAGGGGGCTGCGGGTCGGAGGTTCCTCATTTATCCCAGATCTCCTCCAGCTCTTCCCAGTCCCTCCACTGCCCCAAAACCAGAGCGGACCTCCAGGTGGATTTGGGATACATGAGGAGTGTGAGGCAATTTGGGGGGGATTTAGGAGGGCTGGGGGGGCTCCCAGTTCCTCCCAGTCTATCCCGGTATCATCCAGTCCGTCCCAGTGCCCCTTCCGAAGGCTAACTCCCACATTTCAGTGACAGATTTGGGACTAAAAAAAAAGGGGGTGAGGGACAATTTGGGGGTGGGGGGCGGATTTGSGAGATTTCGGGACATCCCAAACTTTCCGGGGGTCCCCCCTTTGTCACCGSCCATCCTGGGGGTGTTTCTCGCTGAGACCCTCCCAGGTGACAGCGGAGACACCCGCGATGTCCCCAGGGGCAGCGCTGCCACTCCGAGCGCCTCTTTTCCCTTTTTTCCTCCCCGCCGCATTCCCGAGCGCATCCAATTTTAGCAGCTCGGCAAAAACAAACGCTCCGCGCTCCGGCGGGGCTGGAGCGGCGCGGCCGCTCGGGGAGGGCTCCGTTCCCTCTTCCCGCTTGACTCCGCTCCAGGAATCAGCGCCCGGAGCAGGAGCCGAGCCTGGAGAGGGGGGACCCGCGCCCTATAAAGGCCGGGCAGCGCCAGCGGCGGCCGCAGTCGCCCTGCGGAGCAGCCATGGCACAGCTGGCACAGCTGGCACAGCTGGCACAGCTGGCGCTGCTGGCGCTGCTGACTCTGGGCGCTGCCGGGGCCGCAGGTAAGGGGGGATTTGCCCCCGGGATTGCGGGATCGGGACGCGTTCCCACCGGGAATGAGGGGACAGGGGTGGGGATGGGGCTGCGCCCGGAGGGGGTGGCACAGGGTGGCACAGGGTGGTGGCACAGGGTGGCTGCACAGGGTGGCACAGGGTGGCGGCACAGGGTGGTGGCACAGGGTGGTGGCACCTGCCAAGGATGATGTGTTGAGGGGGCTCAGGGAATTTTGTCCTGCCCGGGATCGCGACATTGGAGGGACAGGGACCAGCAATGTCCCGCTCCGTGTCCCCGCCAGCCCTGGCACCGCGGCAGTCGGACCCCTCGGGGTCACCCAAGGGCAGCCAAGACGGGAATGTCCCCGCTCCAGGGACAAATTCCAGCCACCTGCGGGACGGAGCTGCCACGGGTCCCGCTGTCCCCTGGGGGGGCTGCTGGAGGAGGCGTGGTGGCCGTGGGGAGTCTGTGGGGTGCCCTGGGGAGTCTGTGGGGTGCCCGTGGGGAGTCTGTGGGGTGCCCATGGGGTGCCCGTGGGGAATCTGTGGGATGCCCGTGGGGATTCTGTGGGGTGCCCGTGGGGTGCCCGTGGCCATCCGGGCTGCACTAGGTTGTCACCCGTGGGTGGCATGGGACAGAGGGACCTTTTTCCTACATCTGTCCCCTCCGGCACGGCTGAATGTCCCCACATTCAGGAGGAGCAGGTGGATGCCTCCGGCTCCCCAGGATTCACCCGKGGGACACSGGGACAGCTGTGGGGACACATTTGTGGATTCACCCCCCAATTTCTTGCCTCCCAGTTTGGGGCACTGGCCTCAGTGGTGCGGCCGTGTCATTGTCCCGCGGCACCCCCGGGACAGCCGGGAGCTGGCAGGGAGCTCTCCCATGGACATGGGGTCAGCTCCAGCCCCGGCCACCCCTCGGGCCACTCCTGGCTGCCGGGACACTGCGGCCCATCCTCGGTGACACCCCGGCCTGGCCTGGGGTACCCGCTAAATCCCTGACCCCCCGCGATCGGGGAGCTCAGGGCAGGGTGTCCCCAGCCCCGCTGGGGACACGGCTCGGGAGGGACCCTCCAGAAGCCCCGGGAACGGGGCGCTGCCACCTCTGTGTCCCCCAGAGCCGCTGGAGAACGAGTCGGAGCCGGGCAAGGGCGGCACGGCCGGGAAACCCTGGAAAGCTCCCGACCTGGAGGAGCTCGACCTGGACACGGCAGGTACGGGCACCGCGAGCCCTGCCGGACACCGCGTCCCCTCATTGTCCCACCCCGCTGTGGCACCCTCGCTCGGGATCCTCCATCCTCCACGTCCCCAAGCTGTCCCCAGGCTCGGGGCGCTCAGGCCGGGCTCCCTCGCAGGCAGAGGCGCCGAGTGGACGTCGTGGTTCAACATCGACCATCCCGGCGGGGATGGCGACCACGAGAGCCTGGAGGCCATCAAGTTCTACTACCGGGACCGGGTGTGTGACCGCCCGGTGGCCATCCAGGCCCGCACCACCGAGTGGGAGCTGCCCGCGGCCGTGGGGCAGGTGGTGCACGCCAGCCCCAAGAGCGGATTCCGCTGCCTGCACCGCGAGCAGCCGCCCGGCAAGAGCTGCTCCAACTACCACGTGCGGTTCCTGTGCCCGCTGGGTGAGGGGCCGGGGGCAGCGCGGGCACACCTGGGGCACACCTGAACCCTGCCTGTATTCCATCTCTGTTACACCTGTATGTCACCTGTGT
>NW_026624003.1:124935-133249 GCF_030028575.1 Malurus melanocephalus | reverse complement strand
TTAACCCCTTGGGTGCCGGACACGGCCCGTGGGTGCCCAGTTAACCCCAGTCCCTCCCCAGAGCACATTTACTGGTCGCACTGGTCCTCGTGGAGCCCCTGCTCGCGCAGCGCCTGCGGCACCAGGGGCACCCAGAGCCGCACCCGGCGCTGCCGCAGCGCCCGCAGCGAGGCCCCGCTCAAGGAGCTCAAGTGCCAGGGCAAGGCCGTGGAGCGCCGGCCCTGCAGCGCCGGGCCCTGCCCAGGTAGGGACCCTAAAACCTGCGGTGCCACCCACCTGTCCCTGGGTGATCCGGGAGGGGACACGGGGTGGCAGGATTGGTCACCCAAGCACGGGGTCGCTGCTGGAGGTGCCCATGGGGTGGCTGTGGTGTCTGTCACTGCGGTGTCACCCGCGGGTGACAGGGGACGGGGCTCTCTCCAGGGACCCTGAATCCCCGGCTCAGCTCCCACAGGAGCTGSGGGTGGGAAGGGCCACCTGGTGCCACCATCTCCGGCTCCTGTGCCCAGGGTGTGACCCGCCCCGTGGTGCAGGGCCACCCCAAGCTGGGGTTTGGGGGACCCGATTCCCACCGGGAGTGTCCCCCCAGAGCCCACCTGTACCGAATGGGGCGCTTGGGGCCCCTGTTCCCGCAGCTGCGGCAGCGCCGGGACGCGCGTCCGGCGCCGGAGCTGCAAAACCGCCAAGAAACCGCCGTGTCCCGGCCGCGCCACCGAGGTGCAGAAATGTCCCCCTTCGCCCTGCCCAGGTACRCCCCTCGGGGACGCGGGGACCCCTCCGCGGTGCCCCCCGTGCCCGCCTGTCCCCTCCGCCCCCTCGGCCGCGGGGGCTGAGCCGCGTCCCCCCGCAGGCTGCTCCGGGCACGCGCTGCAGGGCACCGTGGTCACCGCCGCCGGGGTGGCACTGCCGGACGCCCGCGTGTTCCTGGAGGGCCGCCCGCCCGTGCTGCTGGCCCGCAGCGATGCCCAGGGGCGCTTCAGAGCCGCGGGGCTGTGCCTGAGCCCCGCCGCCAACCTCAGCGCCCACCGCSACGGCTTCGCCCCGGGGCTGGCGCCCATCGTCACCAACGGCTCCGGGGTGGCCGTGGCGCACCTGAGGCTGCTGCGGCTCGGTGAGAACGCGGGGTGGATGGGGGGCACCCCTGCAGAGGCGATCCGGGGGTCCCATGGGCTCGCTGCTCCTTTCCCCCGCAGAGAAACCCTACATGGTGCTGCACCCCCAGGCCAAGGTGCGGGAGGTCGGGCAGGACGTGACCTTCTGCTGCGAAGCCTCGGGCACCCCCGCGCCCCAGAAATACTACTGGTGAGGGGGCTCTGGGGAGGGAGCGGGGAGCACAAGCGGCGGTGCCGTGTCCCCGCTGAGCCGGTCCCCCCTGTCCCCGCAGGTACCACAACGGGACGCTGCTGGAGGGGAAGGCGCAGCGCTCCAGCGGCCGCCTGGCGCTGCGGGGGCTGGCACCGGCGCAGGCCGGCACCTACCACTGCAAAGCCAGCTCCGAGGCGGGCGCCATCCGCTCGGCGCCGGCACAGCTCACAGTGCTGGGTGAGCGAGCGGGGGGGCTCCTCCGGGGCGGGGACACCCCCGTGACCCCGCTAATGCCGCCCCTCCGTGCCCCCAGCCCAGGGCCAGCAGAGCTGCAGGGCGGAGCCGGAGCCCAGCCTGGTGGAGCTGCCCAGCGAGTGCCCCCAGGACGCCGGCGGCTCCCGCTACTACAACGTGGGGCGCTGCCCGCCGTCCCCGTGCCCCGGCGGCCCCGCCGAGCCCTCGGGCTGCGGGGAGGAGGCGGGGCGGTGCTGCGGGGTGCGGAGGATGGAGCTGCGGCAGGTGCCGTGCGCCGGCTCCCTGCTGCCCGTCAAGGTGGTGGCCGAGTGCGGCTGCGGGCCCTGTGCCCAGCCCCGGGCGCTGGTGCAGGGCCGGGTGACGGCGGCGGACACCGGGGAGCCGCTGCGCTTCGGGCACATCTTCCTCGGCGGGAGGAAAGTGGGGTTCACCGGCTACCAGGGCTCCTTCACCATCGAGGTGCCGCCGGACACGCAGCGCTTGGTCGCTCGCTTCGTGGACGGGCAGCAGCGCTTGGTGGACGCCGTCAGGGTGCTGCCCTTCGACCGGCGCGGCGGTGCAGTCTACCAGGAGGTGAAGATGCTGCGCAAGAAGGAGCCGGTGGAGCTGGACGGCGGCCGGAGCAACGCCATCCCGCTGGGAGAGGCCGGCGGCCGGGAGCCCGTCGGGGAGCTCGTCCTGCCCGCCGGCGCCTTCCTGCGGCCCTCGGGSGAGGTCTTCAACGGCACGGTCAAAGCCAGCGTCACCTTCGTGGACCCCCGGGACATGGCGACAGCCAGCGCCGCCTCCAGCGACCTCAGCTTCGCCAACGCCGAGGGGGAGATCGTCCCCCTGCGCACCTACGGGATGTTCGCCGTGGACTTTCGGGAGGGCGAGAGCGGCGCGGCGCTGCAGGCGGGGCCGGTGCAGGTGAGGATGGACGCGGGGCAGGTGTGGATGGCGGAGCACCTGCACAAGATGAAGTTGTGGTCCCTGAACCCCGAGAGCGGCCTGTGGGAGGAGGAGGCGGTGCTGCGGCCGGCGGGAGGCGGCCGGAGGAAGAGGGAGGAGAGGACCTTCCTGGTGGGCAACCTGGAGATCCGCGAGCGCCGCCTCTTCAACCTGGACGTGCCCGAGGATCGCCGCTGCTTCGTCAAGGTCCGCGCCTACAGCAACGAGAAATTCAACCCCTACGAGCAGCTGGAGGGCGTGGTGATCAGCCTCATCAACCTGGAGCCGCAGCCCGGCTTCCCCAGCAACCCGCGGGCGTGGGGCCGCTTCGACAGCGTGGTGACCGGGCCCAACGGCGCCTGCCTGCCCGCCTTCTGCGACAGCCGGCGCCCCGACGCCTACACCGCGCTGGTCACCGCCACGCTGGGCGGCGAGGAGCTGGAAGCCGTGGCCTCCAGCCCTAAGCTCAACCCCAACGCCGTGGGGGTKTCGCAGCCCTACCTGGGCAAGCTGGGCTACCGCCGCTCGGACCACGATGACCCCGCGCTGAAGAAGACGGCGTTCCAGATCAACGTGGCCAAACCGGACCCCAACAACGTGGACGAGAGCAACGGCCCCGTGTACTCCTACCGGAGCCTGCGGGAGTGCGAGGAGGCGCCGGTCAGCGCCAACCACCTGCGCTTCTACCGTGTGGAGGTGGACAAGTACGAGTACAACGTGGTGCCCTTCAAGGAGAGCGACGTCACCTCCTGGACCGGCGACTACCTGGCGTGGTGGCCCAACCCGCARGAGTTCCGGGCGTGCTTCATCAAGGTGCAGATAGAGGGGCCGCAGGAGTACATGGTGAGGTCGCGCAACGTCGGGGGGAGCCACCCCCGCACCCGGGGGCAGCTCTATGGGCTGCGGGACAGCCGGAGCGTGCGGGATCCGCTGCTGGACAACACCTCGGGGGCCTGCGTGGAGTTCAAGTGCGGCGGGATGCTCTTCGACCAGAGCCTGGTGGACCGGACCCTGGTGTCCATCATCCCCCAGGGCAGCTGCCGCCGCACGGCCATCAACGGCCTCCTGAGGGACTACCTGAGCCGCCACCCGCCGCTGGCCGACAACAACCACACCGGRGCCTTCTCCATGCTGGCTCCGCTGGATCCGCTGGGCCACAACTACGGCATCTACACCGTGACGGACCAGAGCCCGAGGCTGGCCAAGGAAATCGCCATCGGCCGCTGCTTCGCCGGCACCTCGGACGGCTTCTCGCGGGAGATGAGGGCGGGCGAGGGCACGGCCGTCACCTTCAGCTGCCAGGAGCGGCCGCCGGGCAGGGAGAGCTTCTTCCAGCGCCTGCTGAGCGCCCCGGCAGAGGCGCTGGCCGAGATCCGCAGGGAGATGGGGAGCAGCGAGCTGCGCCGCGCTCCCCCCGAGGTGATGGACTTCGCCTCCGGCTCCCGAGCCCCCGGCCCCACGCCCACCCGCCGGACCCCCAGCAGCCAGCGGAGGCCGGGCCGGCCGCGGGGACAGCCCTGAGGACCGCGGGCTCCCCCCGCGCCCCCTCCGCCTCTGCTTTGTCCTCCCCTTTCCCCGTCGCTTTTGCCCGCGCTCATTTATAACGCCCGAAAGGGAAGGGGGGGACGCGCTGGGGACACGCGGAGCGSGGGACAGGGGGAAGGGGACACGGCGGGGACGTGGGGAGGGAACCTCGCCAGCCCCCGGTGCTGCCCCTGCCCCCTCTTGGTGCTCAGTCCCGCGCTCGCGGCGCCGGAGATGCCGCAGAGGGGATTGAAATAAAAGGAATAAAGGAGGGGTGGAAGCAAAGAGGGGAAGGGGCGGGGATGGGAAGGGGTCCCCGCCCGGTGCTTTGTCCCGGTGCCACCGGCGGAGCTCCCGTGTGTCCGGGAACTGGGGGCACCCACTGCATCCCTGAATCCCACAAGGAAACGGGGGGTTTTGGGGAACCCCAGGGGTAACGCGGATAAAATGCCCTCTCTGCGGTGCCACCTCCCCACGCCGGGGACGGTGCCACCCCCGCGACACCTCGGCCACCGCGCCGGCCCAGGCGCGGGCAGGTTTGTACATTATTTATTACAAAATATATATAATTCCTGTACACCCGCCTGGCTGCTGGGCTTCTCGGGGGGAGGGGGGGAGGAGCACCCCCGCGTGTCCCCCGTGTCCCCTGTCCCCAAATCCTGCTCCCGTTCAGTAGCACCTCCCGGCCGCTGCTGTTTGCCTTGGGCCCGGCTCAGCCGGGCTGGCGGCGGCGGGGGGGGCCCGGTGCCAGCTCCCCGCGGCCAGGGGGACGTGGCAGACGGGGAGGGGGCCCCATCCAGTGCCCCTCTGGCMCGGGGACGTGCCGAGGCACGAGCTGGGCACCCTCTGCGTGACCCCAGCCAGGGTGAGGGGCGGGGGGGTCTGTCCTGCTGCCATCTGGGTGTCCCCAGCAGGGTTTTTTTGGGTCCCCTCCCCGCCCGGCCGCGGCTCTCGCGGATGCTGTAATGGAACAGGCGGCGTTTATGGGGCCAAACCCGGGACAACATTTCCCTTTTCCAGCCCGCTCTGGCCCCAGCGCGGCATTTTTCCACCCTTTTAACGGGATGCGGCCGCTCGCGAGATCAAAGGGGACGCGGGGGCCCCCGGGCTGGGGGGAACGTTGGCCAAAACAGCGGCCAAATCCCAACCCCTCTGTCCCTGCCCATCCCGCCGGGACGGGAACCCACCGCAGGCGGATGCCGGCACGTCGGGGGGACAGGGAGGGAGAGAGGGAGGGAGGAGGCACCTGGAATGCTGAGATTCCATGGCGGGGGTCCCACTCTGCCCCGCCTCCCGAAAATCTGGCTGTTGCCGGTGCCTGGGTGTCCCTTATCCCTGGATTCTCCTAATCCGGRATGTTCCTTATCCCGGGCGCTCTTTCTCCCGGGATCCTGCCCGTCCCTGATCTCTCTCTCATCCCTGGATRTTCCTTATCCCGGATCCCGCCTGTCCCGGGSTGTTCCGTGTCCCTGCCTTTCCCCGGCTGCGGGAATTGCCCGGCCGGGCTCCGCGGCCCCGTCCCCAGGGAACCCGGGGGATGCAGCGCCCGGGGAAGGGCGTGGGTCGGGGATCCTGGGGAATGCGGGAATGCCACGGGCGGGATTGTTTTCCACCATCTGCTTGGCTTGGGGCAGATGGAAGCGGCTCCCGCTGCTATTTCGGGAGCCGGGAAGAAAAACGGGGGGCGGAAAAAAAGATAAAAAAATCGAAAATATTAAAATAAAAAAGGGAATAAAAAAAGCGGGACGCGAAGGGTCTGGAGGGACCCCTGGTTTGGAGCCGCTGGATCCCATCCCAGCGCCAGCCGGCGTGGTGTGTGGTGTTCTCCAGGCGCTGGGATAAAGGGAGGAGCTGAGGGTGACCCCAATGCCACGGACACCACGGGGACACCGGGCAGGGACGCGCGGGAGGTCCGGGCTGGGTGTGCGGACCTGCCCCACATTCTCGAGGGCTGGAAAATCGCCCGGGGTCAAGGTTGGGCTGGGGGCTGCGGCCAAAGCCCTCCTGCTGACCCCAAACCCCTCCTGCTGACCCCAAACCCCTCCCGCTGACCCCAAACCCCTCCCGCTGACCCCAAACCCCTCCCGCTGACCCCAAACCCCTCCTGCTGATCCCAAACCTCCCCAGGTCGGGAGCTGGAACCACAATTCCCAATCCCGAGGGTTCCACACCTTCCAAGCCCTGGATCCTGATCCCGCATTCCCGGCCAGCCCCACCCCCCATCCGTGTGCTCCGAACATCCCCGGGTACCAAAATCCACCCCCGGCCCCTCCCGAACATCCCCGGGTACCAAAATCCACCCCCGGCCCTTCCCAAACCTCCCCCGGTACCAAAATCCACCCCCGGCCCTTCCCAAACATCCCCGGCTTCAGCTGGGAAGCTCCGGCCCTGAATTCTCTTTAATCCTCCCCAAAACCCCCCGGAAAACGGCTCTGTGGGACCCACAGGGGATCCAGAAGGGGAAAACTCGGGAGGAGCCCCATGGAGAGACCCCCGGGTGTGGGATGGAGGATTCTGGGGGGTTTTGCAGGTTTAAAAAAGGCTCTTTSCCTCACTTTTTGAGCCCCTTTGCAGCAGGGATGCTCCCGAGCATGGGAATGCGGGATCAGGATGGAGCAAGGATCCCCTAAAAGGTCCTGGCCCTGGGTTTTGGGGTGACCCRGATATGAAATCAGCTCTGGAAGGACCGGAGGGCAGAACCAGGGCTGGGAATATCCCGGGAGTGCTCTGGAATGGCAGGAAAATGGGACGAGAAAAACTCAGCTGCTTCTCGTTCTCCCCCGGCCCCRTTCCAAACGGGAATAGCAGAGCAGGGAAGGGAACGGGAGCCCGGAGCCGGCAGCTCCCGGCCCGCCCCGGTAATTTGGGATGGCCGGAGCCCAAAAAGGATGGAAAGAGGATGTGCCAGCACGTCGGGATCCCGGAGCGGGAATGGGGCGGCTTTTGGGGTATTTCCCCCTCCCACAGAGTGCCCAAACCCCCCAAAAGCCCGACAGGGAAGTGGGAGACGGGGAAAAGAGGGGGTCCAGAACCCCAGGAACACRGCCCGGAATAAGGAGCTGGAAAGGACCTTGGGAAGCGGCTTCTTTTTTTCTTTGAAAGAATGGAAAATGTAATGACAGGGTCTAAATTAAAAGAATAAAAGGAAGCAGCTGAAAAAGCCCGAAATAGGAGGGGAAAAAAAAAGAAAAAAAAAGGGTGAGAGGGAACAGGAGCGGGCATGGGGTGAAAGGAGAAAGCAAAGGATTGGGATCCCCGTTCTCAGCCCCACAAAGGGGTTTGGGGGGCTTAAGGGGGCCAAGCAATGGGGTGAGGGGTAAAAGGGGGAAAAGCACCGCTGCCGACCCCAAAATGTGTCCCCTGAGTCCCCTCCTCGTGCCAGTTCCTGCCCAGGGCCCATTGTGGGGTTGCAGAGGGGGTTCCTCCATCCCCCAAGTGGGGCATCCCCGGCGATCCCAAAATGGAGCATTCCTGAGGACACAGAACATCCCCAATGACCCCAAATCGGATTTTCCCTGAGGACCCCACASTGGAACCTGTGGGAGCCCCAAACTGAAGCACCTTCGGGGACCCCAAATTGGGGGTCGCGGGGGACCCCACACAGGAACATCCCCCGAGCCACCGGGAGCGTTCCGAGCMGGGGGGACCCGGGAGGGGCCGTTCCGGATCCGCTGCGGAATTCCAGCCCCTCGGGCCAAGAGGAGCCGCTCCGCTCCCCCGGGCACTCCGGACAAGCTGCCGGAGCAGAGGAAAAATCCCGACCCCAAAATCCCGGCACCTCCACCCTTCCCAAAGCGGGGACACTGCGGGGGGTTCTCCCTTGGGAAAGGGGTCTCCAGGAGCCGGGAAATTTCTGGGAACAGCCAGAGGGGCTGTGGGATCACTGATWTTTTTTTTCCCGATGCGATCCCGAGGCGGAATTCCACGGGAACGACACATTTTTCTCTTTCCCAATATATTTGTCCTTTTCCAAGGTATTTTTTTTTTTCAGCTTTCGCATCCCAAACGTTCAAAATGAGTCGCTTCTGGAAAAAACATCCCGWATTTTTTTTTCAGCTATTTTTGAACCTTTTTTTGGCTTCTTTTCYCCCTCTCAGGCTCCAGCCCATAAATAATAATAATAACAACATTTTTAAAGCCTTTTCGCTGACACTTCACCAGACCTGCCAGAGCCTTTTCATTCTCCAGATGGAGAAAATCCGCCTCAAAATAATAATAATAAAAAAGTTTTAAAAGGCTGGAAGTTTTGGTAAATGTTTGGTGTTTTTCTCTCTAGTTTTGGTAAATGTTTGGTGTTTTT
>NW_026624003.1:118827-124861 GCF_030028575.1 Malurus melanocephalus | reverse complement strand
ACATGGAGGAGAAAAAGTCCTAAAAGTGGAGCAGCTATTTTTGGGATGGGGAGGGAGGAAGGTGAGGCGGTGGCTGCTGGATCGGAGCATCCCTGGGGCCAGGGCTCCGTGCTCTGCTGCTCGAGGGTCCCCCGGGCTGGGTGACCCTGCTGTTGCCAACACCCCTGAACGCAGAATCCCCAAATTCCGGCTGTTATAGCCCAGGCACCGCCTGAGTATTCCTAATCCCCATAGTCTAGGTACCCCATATCCTAAATATCCATATTTCTGATCCCCCAGACCTTAATCCCCCTGTCCCAGGTACTCCGTGTTCCCTGAACTCCAGACCCCCCACTCTCTCGGCACCCCATAGTCAAAGTGCCCCATACCCTAAATCCCCCATACCCCAGGTACCCCAAACCACATTAGGGTTAGGCTTTGAGTTACCCCACTGCCCTAATTCTCCATACCCCGAGTACCCTACACCCCAAATTCCGCAATCCCAACCCCCCCTTTTACTCCCCCAACCCCTCCCACCCCACCGGCAGCTCCATGGGGTGCCCCACGCGCCCCCCAACCGCGGCACATGGGATTGAGGTGTCCCCATGTTTGGGGTGGAGCCCCTTCCCCGCCCCATCCCGCTTTCCCCGGACCAACAGCTCCACTGTGACAATTCCACCACGGACCGTGCCCAGGGGCAGGGAGGAGACAGGGCCAGGGGCTGCAGGGGACAGGGACATGACAAAGCTGCCTCGAACCGAGCTACTCCACAATTTCGCACTTTTTGACAAATTTCCAATAACACCTGGGGAAACCCAGCATCKCTTGAGGACACAGAGCTCCGTGGGTGAGAAGGAAACCTCAGCATCCCCCCGGCCACCAAAGCCACCCCGGCTTGTCCCCGCGGCTGGGACACAGCTCTGTCCCCTCTCCAGCACAAACAAAACCTATTCTGGGCCGTGACCTGTGACAAACCGCAACCCAAACCGGTGTCCGGTGGCAAAAACCCACACGCGACAATTACGGCGTCAGCAGCGGCGACACGGGCACATCGCGGCACGGCCACCGCCGGAGCGGCTCCGGCTGTCCCCGCGTGTCCCTCCCGACATGGACCCCGCGGTGCCCAGGGCCACCCTGAAGGTGCTGGGGCTGTGCGCGGCGCTGCTGGCGCTGGTGGCSGCGGTGACGGTGGCGGTGGCGGTGATGGTGTGGCGCTCCGAGGCCCTGGGGAAGCTGCGGGGCTGCCGGGAGCGGGCGGCCAACGAGAGCCGGGAGCTCGGGAATCGCCTGGAGGAGCTGGAGCGGCAGCGGGAGCGGCTGCGGCGGGACGGGGACGCCCTGCGCCGGGAGCTGGCACGGGCCCGCGGCGACAGCAGCAGCGACAACGCCAGCCTCGTGTCCTGCCGCGAGCGGGCGGTAGGTGGCCGGAGGGACGGGGACGAGGAGGTGCTTGGCCACTCGGGGATGGAAAATGGGATCAGCCCCTCCCCAGCCCCCGAAGGTGACGGAGCGATGGGGACAAAGCGCTCTTTGGCCGCTTTGGGATGTCGGGATGGAAAATGGGGCTCTGTTCCCTCACCACTGTCCCCTGTCCCTCCCTCCCTCCCTGTTCAGCGGCCAAGACCAGGGGCTGCTCCATCCCTGGGGGAATTCCAGTTGGCGTGATTTGGGAAAGGGGAAGAGACAACCTGGGGGGCACAGCCACCACATCCCTGCAYGGGACACCCCAAAAAGCGGGCCCTGGATGCTCCCGGCCCCGTCCTGCCCATCCCACGCGCGGCGGGGGCAGCTATTCYCGGCTGTGGCTCCATCCCTGTAATTACCCCGTCCCGAGGCAGCAGCGGGGGCTGCAGCTCCCAGGTTTCTTCTTCCCGAGTATTTTTAGCCGCGGTTCCAGCTGGGAAAGGGCCCGGCCCCAGCGCCGCGGCCGCAGCCCGGAGGAAGAGCCGGGTCCCGCCGCCCCTCTTGGATTCATCCGGCTGAACAATGGCCCAGAGCGGCTGGAAAATGCTCCCGCTTCCCGGGGCTGGCGCCGGGAGCCGGGCAGGGCTGGGCAGGCTCTCGGAGAGCCCCGTTCCCGCCCTGGCACCAGGGATGTCACCCGCGGGGCACCCGGGTGACCTCGGCCTCCTGTGACAGCTCACATCTCCCCCAGGATGAACGTCCCTTCAGGGGAGAGGGATTGTCCCCAAAATCACAAAATCCATGTCCCCAGCCCTTTGAGGAAGATGACAGGGGGAGCTAAGCCCATCAGGAGTGTGGGGACAGCTTGGGGACAGTGGGGCAGAAGAGAAGGGCTCCGACAGCAGATGAAGAGTCGGGGAGACGCTGCCACCGCTGTCCCCACGCGTCCCCTCTCCCCAGACCAGGCTGGAGGCCAATGTCACCGCGCTGGGGGACGAGCTGGTGGCGCTGCGGCGCGAGCGGGCTGCGCTGGCGGGTGACAAAGTGGCGCTGCAAGGTGAGGTCTGTCCCCTGCGCGGGGCACACGTCCCCGGGAGCCCAGCCGCAGGCGATGCCCGGGGTGTGCTCGGTCCGGGGTGACCCCGCTGTCGCCGCTGTCCCCAGAGGAGGTGGCGCGGGGCGCGGAGCAGGCGCGGGGGCTGCGGCGGCGGCTGCAGGAGGCGCTGGAACAGCAGCGGGAGCTGCGGGAGCGCCGGGAGCGCTGCGAGGCGCGGCACAGGGAGCTCCAAGACACCCTGTAAGGACCCTGTCCCCCAGAACACCCCTGCAAGGTCCCTGTCCCCTCAGTCCCTGTGACATCCTGCCCTGTCCCTCCTTCCCCAGAGAATCCCCCGTGTGTCCCTTCAGTCCCCTCCTCCCCCTCCCTGTCCCTCCCTCCCTTGGGGACCCCCTGTGCCCTCCCCGGGACAGGGACACCCCCACACGTGGCTCCGCTGTCCCCACAGCCGAGACTGCGCGGCCGAGGTGGAGGCGCTGCGGCGGCGGGGGAGGGACAGAGCCAGCGGGCGCAGGTGTCCCCCTGCCCGGTACTTTTGGGGACACCCCGAGGAGGGGGAACATCCCGGGGAGGGGGGATAGCGCGAGGGGGACATCCTGGGGAGAAGGGACATTCCAGGGAGGGGGGACATCCCTGGGATGGGGACAGCCCGGAGAGGGGGGATGTCACGAGTAAGGGGACAGTCCGAGAAGGGGGGACAGCGCGGGAAGGGGGGACAGCCCAGGGATGGGGACATTCTGGGAAAGGGGGACATCCTGGGAAGAGAAAACATCCCGGGAACGTGGCACAGCAAGGGATGGGAGCTTCAGTGCCATTGTCACCGGTGTCCCCAGGGCARCAGGACCCCGTGCGGGGACTCACTCTCTGTTCCCCGTCCCCCCTTTACAGGAAGGGCTGAGGCCCCGCAGCCCCCCGGSCCCGCCCCACTGAGCGCGACATTCCCATTCTGCGGTGTCCCCAGCCCCAGAGCTGCCAGCGCGTCCCGGGAGCGATGAGGGTGGGAGACGTGTCCTGATCCCACTGTGACCCCTGATCCCACTGTGACCCCTGATCCCAGTGTCCCAATCCCATTCTGATGCCATCACGTGTCCCAATCCCGCTGTGCTCCCATCCCATTCCACAGCGGGACACAGGACACAGGGGTCACTTCTCCAGTTTTCGGGCAGTTTCAGCTCATTCCGGGCGGTTTTCCCACCGGAGCTCCTGAATCTGCTCCGGGAGTTGCCACCACACCCACACCCACGCTCCAGAAACTGGGAACACTGGGAATTTTGGCAGACTGGGGAGATTTTTGGGCAATAAAGGCTGCAGACACCAGGACATCTCCCTGTGCCACCAGCCTCCTGTCTGCTGTTCCTCTGAACCMAACGGTCCCCTCCCCAGGCCCAAATGTCCCCCAAACTCCAGGGATTTCTCCGGGCTATCCCACCCTGGATCCCAGCGGCTGCCAGGGACCCCAACACACCCCGAGGGGGTTTGGGGGGACACAGAGCCACCACTCCCTGTTGTGGGAMCACTCCTGGTGTCTGTCCCCACACGGGGACATCGCAGTCACGGTGGCTCAGCCCAGCCGGGATGGGCAGAGCCGGGGGTGGCAGCCGTGTCCCCATCCCGATCCCGGTCCTTGCAGGACCCTGGGGTGAGGCTTGGCTTGGGGACAGCCTGGGGACATGGAGGGGGCTCAGCGCGGGGGAAAGGTGGCATTTGGGGTGTGACGGCTGAAAGGAGGGGACACCACCCCTTCACCCCTCAGTGCCACCTCAAACGGGGTGTCTGGGGGTGTCCAGGCGCTGCCCACGGCCATTGTCACCTTGTCCCCATCCCGGCAGTGCCCGTCCCCCAGCCCCGGAGGATGCCCGGGGGGGTTCGGGGGGCCGGGCCCCGCCGGGCGCTGACCCCTCGCCGGTGGCTGTTTCCTGCCCTGGCTGCGCCGCGTCCCCTGGGGACCGGGAAGTGTCTGCGATGGCCGGGCCGGTGTCGCTGCCGGAGCCGTTCTCAGCTACCGCCGTTTCCTTTTCCTGAGCCGCAAATAACAGTGAGTCACCCCCGGCCCYCCCGGCCACTGCCGGACCCCTGACCCCGGCCCTCCCGGCCACYGCCGGACCCCTGACCCCGGCCCTCCCGGCCACTGCCGGACCCCTGACCCCGGCCCCGCCGGGTCCCCACGCACCGCTGCTGTATCCGCTGAGATGCTCCATCCTGGATCCCACCCCAAGGGCTCCTCGCAGCCTCTGGGTCACCAGGAATCCCAACGTTCCTGCCACCGCTCTGTCCCATTCCCAAAAGACCCCCCCCAATTAGCCCCCCGCTATAATGAACTCTCCCCGAGCCCAGGGTTGGACTGTGGGAATGCTGTTCCCAGTCCTCCGCCCCATCCCAAACCTTTGCGGGATGGAGGGGCCACTCTGGGCCCACCTGGATTTGGGGTGGGGGAATGGGGTGGTCCTGCCTCCCATCCCAGGGAGCCTCGTTCCCGCTGGAAGTGCCTCATCGGGACTCTCTGAGCTCGGATGTCACCGCCAGTCCCTTCCTTGTCCCCTCCGGGTGGGGTCAGTGGGGTCACGGGGAGATCCCCCCAAGGGGGGCGGGGGGCGYCCGGATGCCTCGCTGCCCTTTGCACAGGATACGGCCACAGGAAAATCCAGCTTTCCTGGAAAACTGCTTCAAAGTGGATCCAAGGATGCTGGGAAGCCACGGCGGAGCATCTCCTGACCTTCTCCCCCTGCCTCCCTGCCTTCCCACGGTGTCTTCGTCCCCACGTCACTCAGTGCCACCCTTCCCCATCCCCGTGTGCCATCCCGTGCCACCATCGGGGTGCCAGTGGAGTCCCTTCCATCACCCCACCGAAACCCACCCTGCCTTTCCAGGGGAATCATCCCTAGAATTCCTGTGCCGGTCTGGGAATTTTGGGGCGGGAGACAATTCCAGGGTGAAGGAAATGGGGTGAAGGAATAGGATCCCAGCTTTTGTCCCCTCTCCACTCCAGGAACAACAGTCCCTGCGCCAGCAGAAGCTGCGCCCTGATAACCCAGCGGGTCCTCGGGAGCATCCGGCACGGCAGGAAGGAGCCCGGCAGGAGGAAATATTAAATCCTGCCTTATAAACACAGCGCCGGGGGCTGCTCCGCCCCCCACAGCCCCCTAAAAGCGGGGTCCCGGCGGGGCGGGGCGGGCAGAGCCGCGGCGAGGATGGAGAAGAGCAGCTTCGCCATGGCCAAATTCGGGTTGGAGCCCAGGGAGGCCATTCCCAGGCGGGATTGCGGCTTTTATGTCAAATACATTTTCCTCTTCACCTCGCTGATCCAATTCCTGATCATCCTGGGGCTCGTCCTCTTCATGGTGTACGGGAACGCCCAGGGCGGCACCGACACCCACCTGAGGCTGCTGGAGGAGCAGGTGCAGAGCCACTACCGCAGGATTGTCACCCTGAGCGCCACCAACGCCAACCTGAGCCGCGCCCTCAACGCCACCCTCAAGGACAAGGACAGGCTGCAGGKGCTGGCGCTGAAGGTGCAGCGAGAGCTGGAGAAGTGCAACAGCAGCCAGGCTTCCAGCAGCAGCCCGCAGGTGAATCCCGGGATTCGGGGAGGGGATG